>NC_077243.1:63765422-64041038 GCF_947179165.1 Solanum dulcamara
ATGGGTGACCCCCTGGGAAGTCCTCGTGTTGCATCCCTCCTTTTTGTCGGAATTCGGCACGGTTTCGTCTACTCGACAACAAGTATTTTTTTGCGGACACGACATTCGGGGCCTAGACGCCGTTAGGACGTGCGATGGAGGCGCTTAGGACGGGCGTGACAGGCGGCAGGGTGCGTCGGTGCGTGGAGGGCAGGGCGCATGCCGGGGCGTTTGGGAGGGGAAGGGGGTGTTTAATAGAATTTAGAGCGCTAGGAATGATGGATGCGATCATACCAGCACTAACGCACCGGATCCCATCAGAACTCCGAAGTTAAGCGTGCTTGGGCGAGAGTAGTACTAGGATGGGTGACCCCCTGGGAAGTCCTCGTGTTGCATCCCTCCTTTTTGTCGGAATTCGGCACGGTTTCGTCTACTCGACAACAAGTATTTTTTTGCGGACACGACATTCGGGGCCTAGACGCCGTTAGGACGTGCGATGGAGGCGCTTAGGACGGGCGTGACAGGCGGCAGGGTGCGTCGGTGCGTGGAGGGCAGGGCGCATGCCGGGGCGTTTGGGAGGGGAAGGGGGTGTTTAATAGAATTTAGAGCGCTAGGAATGATGGATGCGATCATACCAGCACTAACGCACCGGATCCCATCAGAACTCCGAAGTTAAGCGTGCTTGGGCGAGAGTAGTACTAGGATGGGTGACCCCCTGGGAAGTCCTCGTGTTGCATCCCTCCTTTTTGTCGGAATTCGGCACGGTTTCGTCTACTCGACAACAAGTATTTTTTTGCGGACACGACATTCGGGGCCTAGACGCCGTTAGGACGTGCGATGGAGGCGCTTAGGACGGGCGTGACAGGCGGCAGGGTGCGTCGGTGCGTGGAGGGCAGGGCGCATGCCGGGGCGTTTGGGAGGGGAAGGGGGTGTTTAATAGAATTTAGAGCGCTAGGAATGATGGATGCGATCATACCAGCACTAACGCACCGGATCCCATCAGAACTCCGAAGTTAAGCGTGCTTGGGCGAGAGTATTACTAGGATGGGTGACCCCCTGGGAAGTCCTCGTGTTGCATCCCTCCTTTTTGTCGGAATTCGGCACGGTTTCGTCTACTCGACAACAAGTATTTTTTTGCGGACACGACATTCGGGGCCTAGACGCCGTTAGGACGTGCGATGGAGGCGCTTAGGACGGGCGTGACAGGCGGCAGGGTGCGTCGGTGCGTGGAGGGCAGGGCGCATGCAGGGGCGTTTGGGAGGGGAAGGGGGTGTTTAATAGAATTTAGAGCGCTAGGAATGATGTATGCGATCATACCAGCACTAACGCACCGGATCCCATCAGAACTCCGAAGTTAAGCGTGCTTGGGCGAGAGTAGTACTAGGATGGGTGACCCCCTGGGAAGTCCTCGTGTTGCATCCCTCCTTTTTGTCGGAATTCGGCACGGTTTCGTCTACTCGACAACAAGTATTTTTTTGCGGACACGACATTCGGGGCCTAGACGCCGTTAGGACGTGCGATGGAGGCGCTTAGGACGGGCGTGACAGGCGGCAGGGTGCGTCGGTGCGTGGAGGGCAGGGCGCATGCCGGGGCGTTTGGGAGGGGAAGGGGGTGTTTAATAGAATTTAGAGCGCTAGGAATGATGGATGCGATCATACCAGCACTAACGCACCGGATCCCATCAGAACTCCGAAGTTAAGCGTGCTTGGGCGAGAGTAGTACTAGGATGGGTGACCCCCTGGGAAGTCCTCGTGTTGCATCCCTCCTTTTTGTCGGAATTCGGCACGGTTTCGTCTACTCGACAACAAGTATTTTTTTGCGGACACGACATTCGGGGCCTAGACGCCGTTAGGACGTGCGATGGAGGCGCTTAGGACGGGCGTGACAGGCGGCAGGGTGCGTCGGTGCGTGGAGGGCAGGGCGCATGCAGGGGCGTTTGGGAGGGGAAGGGGGTGTTTAATAGAATTTAGAGCGCTAGGAATGATGTATGCGATCATACCAGCACTAACGCACCGGATCCCATCAGAACTCCGAAGTTAAGCGTGCTTGGGCGAGAGTAGTACTAGGATGGGTGACCCCCTGGGAAGTCCTCGTGTTGCATCCCTCCTTTTTGTCGGAATTCGGCACGGTTTCGTCTACTCGACAACAAGTATTTTTTTGCGGACACGACATTCGGGGCCTAGACGCCGTTAGGACGTGCGATGGAGGCGCTTAGGACGGGCGTGACAGGCGGCAGGGTGCGTCGGTGCGTGGAGGGCAGGGCGCATGCCGGGGCGTTTGGGAGGGGAAGGGGGTGTTTAATAGAATTTAGATCGCTAGGAATGATGGATGCGATCATACCAGCACTAACGCACCGGATCCCATCAGAACTCCGAAGTTAAGCGTGCTTGGGCGAGAGTAGTACTAGGATGGGTGACCCCCTGGGAAGTCCTCGTGTTGCATCCCTCCTTTTTGTCGGAATTCGGCACGGTTTCGTCTACTCGACAACAAGTATTTTTTTGCGGACACGACATTCGGGGCCTAGACGCCGTTAGGACGTGCGATGGAGGCGCTTAGGACGGGCGTGACAGGCGGCAGGGTGCGTCGGTGCGTGGAGGGCAGGGCGCATGCCGGGGCGTTTGGGAGGGGAAGGGGGTGTTTAATAGAATTTAGAGCGCTAGGAATGATGGATGCGATCATACCAGCACTAACGCACCGGATCCCATCAGAACTCCGAAGTTAAGCGTGCTTGGGCGAGAGTAGTACTAGGATGGGTGACCCCCTGGGAAGTCCTCGTGTTGCATCCCTCCTTTTTGTCGGAATTCGGCACGGTTTCGTCTACTCGACAACAAGTATTTTTTTGCGGACACGACATTCGGGGCCTAGACGCCGTTAGGACGTGCGATGGAGGCGCTTAGGACGGGCGTGACAGGCGGCAGGGTGCGTCGGTGCGTGGAGGGCAGGGCGCATGCCGGGGCGTTTGGGAGGGGAAGGGGGTGTTTAATAGAATTTAGATCGCTAGGAATGATGGATGCGATCATACCAGCACTAACGCACCGGATCCCATCAGAACTCCGAAGTTAAGCGTGCTTGGGCGAGAGTAGTACTAGGATGGGTGACCCCCTGGGAAGTCCTCGTGTTGCATCCCTCCTTTTTGTCGGAATTCGGCACGGTTTCGTCTACTCGACAACAAGTATTTTTTTGCGGACACGACATTCGGGGCCTAGACGCCGTTAGGACGTGCGATGGAGGCGCTTAGGACGGGCGTGACAGGCGGCAGGGTGCGTCGGTGCGTGGAGGGCAGGGCGCACGCCGGGGCGTTTGGGAGGGGAAGGGGGTGTTTAATAGAATTTAGAGCGCTAGGAATGATGGATGCGATCATACCAGCACTAACGCACCGGATCCCATCAGAACTCCGAAGTTAAGCGTGCTTGGGCGAGAGTAGTACTAGGATGGGTGACCCCCTGGGAAGTCCTCGTGTTGCATCCCTCCTTTTTGTCGGAATTCGGCACGGTTTCGTCTACTCGACAACAAGTATTTTTTTGCGGACACGACATTCGGGGCCTAGACGCCGTTAGGACGTGCGATGGAGGCGCTTAGGACGGGCGTGACAGGCGGCAGGGTGCGTCGGTGCGTGGAGGGCAGGGCGCATGCCGGGGCGTTTGGGAGGGGAAGGGGGTGTTTAATAGAATTTAGATCGCTAGGAATGATGGATGCGATCATACCAGCACTAACGCACCGGATCCCATCAGAACTCCGAAGTTAAGCGTGCTTGGCCGAGAGTAGTACTAGGATGGGTGACCCCCTGGGAAGTCCTCGTGTTGCATCCCTCCTTTTTGTCGGAATTCGGCACGGTTTCGTCTACTCGACAACAAGTATTTTTTTGCGGACACGACATTCGGGGCCTAGACGCCGTTAGGACGTGCGATGGAGGCGCTTAGGACGGGCGTGACAGGCGGCAGGGTGCGTCGGTGCGTGGAGGGCAAGGCGCATGCCGGGGCGTTTGGGAGGGGAAGGGGGTGTTTAATAGAATTTAGAGCGCTAGGAATGATGGATGCGATCATACCAGCACTAACGCACCGGATCCCATCAGAACTCCGAAGTTAAGCGTGCTTGGGCGAGAGTAGTACTAGGATGGGTGACCCCCTGGGAAGTCCTCGTGTTGCATCCCTCCTTTTTGTCGGAATTCGGCACGGTTTCGTCTACTCGACAACAAGTATTTTTTTGCGGACACGACATTCGGGGCCTAGACGCCGTTAGGACGTGCGATGGAGGCGCTTAGGACGGGCGTGACAGGCGGCAGGGTGCGTCGGTGCGTGGAGGGCAGGGCGCATGCCGGGGCGTTTGGGAGGGGAAGGGGGTGTTTAATAGAATTTAGAGCGCTAGGAATGATGGATGCGATCATACCAGCACTAACGCACCGGATCCCATCAGAACTCCGAAGTTAAGCGTGCTTGGGCGAGAGTAGTACTAGGATGGGTGACCCCCTGGGAAGTCCTCGTGTTGCATCCCTCCTTTTTGTCGGAATTCGGCACGGTTTCGTCTACTCGACAACAAGTATTTTTTTGCGGACACGACATTCGGGGCCTAGACGCCGTTAGGACGTGCGATGGAGGCGCTTAGGACGGGCGTGACAGGCGGCAGGGTGCGTCGGTGCGTGGAGGGCAGGGCGCATGCCGGGGCGTTTGGGAGGGGAAGGGGGTGTTTAATAGAATTTAGAGCGCTAGGAATGATGGATGCGATCATACCAGCACTAACGCACCGGATCCCATCAGAACTCCGAAGTTAAGCGTGCTTGGGCGAGAGTAGTACTAGGATGGGTGACCCCCTGGGAAGTCCTCGTGTTGCATCCCTCCTTTTTGTCGGAATTCGGCACGGTTTCGTCTACTCGACAACAAGTATTTTTTTGCGGACACGACATTCGGGGCCTAGACGCCGTTAGGACGTGCGATGGAGGCGCTTAGGACGGGCGTGACAGGCGGCAGGGTGCGTCGGTGCGTGGAGGGCAGGGCGCATGCCGGGGCGTTTGGGAGGGGAAGGGGGTGTTTAATAGAATTTAGAGCGCTAGGAATGATGGATGCGATCATACCAGCACTAACGCACCGGATCCCATCAGAACTCCGAAGTGAAGCGTGCTTGGGCGAGAGTAGTACTAGGATGGGTGACCCCCTGGGAAGTCCTCGTGTTGCATCCCTCCTTTTTGTCGGAATTCGGCACGGTTTCGTCTACTCGACAACAAGTATTTTTTTGCGGACACGACATTCGGGGCCTAGACGCCGTTAGGACGTGCGATGGAGGCGCTTAGGACGGGCGTGACAGGCGGCAGGGTGCGTCGGTGCGTGGAGGGCAGGGCGCATGCCGGGGCGTTTGGGAGGGGAAGGGGGTGTTTAATAGAATTTAGAGCGCTAGGAATGATGGATGCGATCATACCAGCACTAACGCACCGGATCCCATCAGAACTCCGAAGTTAAGCGTGCTTGGGCGAGAGTAGTACTAGGATGGGTGACCCCCTGGGAAGTCCTCGTGTTGCATCCCTCCTTTTTGTCGGAATTCGGCACGGTTTCGTCTACTCGACAACAAGTATTTTTTTGCGGACACGACATTCGGGGCCTAGACGCCGTTAGGACGTGCGATGGAGGCGCTTAGGACGGGCGTGACAGGCGGCAGGGTGCGTCGGTGCGTGGAGGGCAGGGCGCATGCCGGGGCGTTTGGGAGGGGAAGGGGGTGTTTAATAGAATTTAGAGCGCTAGGAATGATGGATGCGATCATACCAGCACTAACGCACCGGATCCCATCAGAACTCCGAAGTTAAGCGTGCTTGGGCGAGAGTAGTACTAGGATGGGTGACCCCCTGGGAAGTCCTCGTGTTGCATCCCTCCTTTTTGTCGGAATTCGGCACGGTTTCGTCTACTCGACAACAAGTATTTTTTTGCGGACACGACATTCGGGGCCTAGACGCCGTTAGGACGTGCGATGGAGGCGCTTAGGACGGGCGTGACAGGCGGCAGGGTGCGTCGGTGCGTGGAGGGCAGGGCGCATGCCGGGGCGTTTGGGAGGGGAAGGGGGTGTTTAATAGAATTTAGAGCGCTAGGAATGATGGATGCGATCATACCAGCACTAACGCACCGGATCCCATCAGAACTCCGAAGTTAAGCGTGCTTGGGCGAGAGTAGTACTAGGATGGGTGACCCCCTGGGAAGTCCTCGTGTTGCATCCCTCCTTTTTGTCGGAATTCGGCACGGTTTCGTCTACTCGACAACAAGTATTTTTTTGCGGACACGACATTCGGGGCCTAGACGCCGTTAGGACGTGCGATGGAGGCGCTTAGGACGGGCGTGACAGGCGGCAGGGTGCGTCGGTGCGTGGAGGGCAGGGCGCATGCCGGGGCGTTTGGGAGGGGAAGGGGGTGTTTAATAGAATTTAGAGCGCTAGGAATGATGGATGCGATCATACCAGCACTAACGCACCGGATCCCATCAAAACTCCGAAGTTAAGCGTGCTTGGGCGAGAGTAGTACTAGGATGGGTGACCCCCTGGGAAGTCCTCGTGTTGCATCCCTCCTTTTTGTCGGAATTCGGCACGGTTTCGTCTACTCGACAACAAGTATTTTTTTGCGAACACGACATTCGGGGCCTAGACGCCGTTAGGACGTGCGATGGAGGCGCTTAGGACGGGCGTGACAGGCGGCAGGGTGCGTCGGTGCGTGGAGGGCAGGGCGCATGCCGGGGCGTTTGGGAGGGGAAGGGGGTGTTTAATAGAATTTAGAGCGCTAGGAATGATGGATGCGATCATACCAGCACTAACGCACCGGATCCCATCAGAACTCCGAGGTTAAGCGTGCTTGGGCGAGAGTAGTACTAGGATGGGTGACCCCCTGGGAAGTCCTCGTGTTGCATCCCTCCTTTTTGTCGGAATTCGGCACGGTTTCGTCTACTCGACAACAAGTATTTTTTTGCGGACACGACATTCGGGGCCTAGACGCCGTTAGGACGTGCGATGGAGGCGCTTAGGACGGGCGTGACAGGCGGCAGGGTGCGTCGGTGCGTGGAGGGCAGGGCGCATGCCGGGGCGTTTGGGAGGGGAAGGGGGTGTTTAATAGAATTTAGAGCGCTAGGAATGATGGATGCGATCATACCAGCACTAACGCACCGGATCCCATCAGAACTCCGAAGTTAAGCGTGCTTGGGCGAGAGTAGTACTAGGATGGGTGACCCCCTGGGAAGTCCTCGTGTTGCATCCCTCCTTTTTGTCGGAATTCGGCACGGTTTCGTCTACTCGACAACAAGTATTTTTTTGCGAACACGACATTCGGGGCCTAGACGCCGTTAGGACGTGCGATGGAGGCGCTTAGGACGGGCGTGACAGGCGGCAGGGTGCGTCGGTGCGTGGAGGGCAGGGCGCATGCCGGGGCGTTTGGGAGGGGAAGGGGGTGTTTAATAGAATTTAGAGCGCTAGGAATGATGGATGCGATCATACCAGCACTAACGCACCGGATCCCATCAGAACTCCGAAGTTAAGCGTGCTTGGGCGAGAGTAGTACTAGGATGGGTGACCCCCTGGGAAGTCCTCGTGTTGCATCCCTCCTTTTTGTCGGAATTCGGCACGGTTTCGTCTACTCGACAACAAGTATTTTTTTGCGGACACGACATTCGGGGCCTAGACGCCGTTAGGACGTGCGATGGAGGCGCTTAGGACGGGCGTGACAGGCGGCAGGGTGCGTCGGTGCGTGGAGGGCAGGGCGCATGCCGGGGCGTTTGGGAGGGGAAGGGGGTGTTTAATAGAATTTAGAGCGCTAGGAATGATGGATGCGATCATACCAGCACTAACGCACCGGATCCCATCAGAACTCCGAAGTTAAGCGTGCTTGGGCGAGAGTAGTACTAGGATGGGTGACCCCCTGGGAAGTCCTCGTGTTGCATCCCTCCTTTTTGTCGGAATTCGGCACGGTTTCGTCTACTCGACAACAAGTATTTTTTTGCGGACACGACATTCGGGGCCTAGACGCCGTTAGGACGTGCGATGGAGGCGCTTAGGACGGGCGTGACAGGCGGCAGGGTGCGTCGGTGCGTGGAGGGCAGGGCGCATGCCGGGGCGTTTGGGAGGGGAAGGGGGTGTTTAATAGAATTTAGAGCGCTAGGAATGATGGATGCGATCATACCAGCACTAACGCACCGGATCCCATCAGAACTCCGAAGTTAAGCGTGCTTGGGCGAGAGTAGTACTAGGATGGGTGACCCCCTGGGAAGTCCTCGTGTTGCATCCCTCCTTTTTGTCGGAATTCGGCACGGTTTCGTCTACTCGACAACAAGTATTTTTTTGCGGACACGACATTCGGGGCCTAGACGCCGTTAGGACGTGCGATGGAGGCGCTTAGGACGGGCGTGACAGGCGGCAGGGTGCGTCGGTGCGTGGAGGGCAGGGCGCATGCCGGGGCGTTTGGGAGGGGAAGGGGGTGTTTAATAGAATTTAGAGCGCTAGGAATGATGGATGCGATCATACCAGCACTAACGCACCGGATCCAATCAGAACTCCGAAGTTAAGCGTGCTTGGGCGAGAGTAGTACTAGGATGGGTGACCCCCTGGGAAGTCCTCGTGTTGCATCCCTCCTTTTTGTCGGAATTCGGCACGGTTTCGTCTACTCGACAACAAGTATTTTTTTGCGGACACGACATTCGGGGCCTAGACGCCGTTAGGACGTGCGATGGAGGCGCTTAGGACGGGCGTGACAGGCGGCAGGGTGCGTCGGTGCGTGGAGGGCAGGGCGCATGCCGGGGCGTTTGGGAGGGGAAGGGGGTGTTTAATAGAATTTAGAGCGCTAGGAATGATGGATGCGATCATACCAGCACTAACGCACCGGATCCCATCAGAACTCCGAAGTTAAGCGTGCTTGGGCGAGAGTAGTACTAGGATGGGTGACCCCCTGGGAAGTCCTCGTGTTGCATCCCTCCTTTTTGTCGGAATTCGGCACGGTTTCGTCTACTCGACAACAAGTATTTTTTTGCGGACACGACATTCGGGGCCTAGACGCCGTTAGGACGTGCGATGGAGGCGCTTAGGACGGGCGTGACAGGCGGCAGGGTGCGTCGGTGCGTGGAGGGCAGGGCGCATGCCGGGGCGTTTGGGAGGGGAAGGGGGTGTTTAATAGAATTTAGAGCGCTAGGAATGATGGATGCGATCATACTAGCACTAACGCACCGTATCCCATCAGAACTCCGAAGTTAAGCGTGCTTGGGCGAGAGTAGTACTAGGATGGGTGACCCCCTGGGAAGTCCTCGTGTTGCATCCCTCCTTTTTGTCGGAATTCGGCACGGTTTCGTCTACTCGACAACAAGTATTTTTTTGCGGACACGACATTCGGGGCATAGACGCCGTTAGGACGTGCGATGGAGGCGCTTAGGACGGGCGTGACAGGCGGCAGGGTGCGTCGGTGCGTGGAGGGCAGGGCGCATGCCGGGGCGTTTGGGAGGGGAAGGGGGTGTTTAATAGAATTTAGAGCGCTAGGAATGATGGATGCGATCATACCAGCACTAACGCACCGTATCCCATCAGAACTCCGAAGTTAAGCGTGCTTGGGCGAGAGTAGTACTAGGATGGGTGACCCCCTGGGAAGTCCTCGTGTTGCATCCCTCCTTTTTGTCGGAATTCGGCACGGTTTCGTCTACTCGACAACAAGTATTTTTTTGCGGACACGACATTCGGGGCCTAGACGCCGTTAGGACGTGCGATGGAGGCGCTTAGGACGGGCGTGACAGGCGGCAGGGTGCGTCGGTGCGTGGAGGGCAGGGCGCATGCCGGGGCGTTTGGGAGGGGAAGGGGGTGTTTAATAGAATTTAGAGCGCTAGGAATGATGGATGCGATCATACCAGCACTAACGCACCGGATCCCATCAGAACTCCGAAGTTAAGCGTGCTTGGGCGAGAGTAGTACTAGGATGGGTGACCCCCTGGGAAGTCCTCGTGTTGCATCCCTCCTTTTTGTCGGAATTCGGCACGGTTTCGTCTACTCGACAACAAGTATTTTTTTGCGGACACGACATTCGGGGCCTAGACGCCGTTAGGACGTGCGATGGAGGCGCTTAGGACGGGCGTGACAGGCGGCAGGGTGCGTCGGTGCGTGGAGGGCAGGGCGCATGCCGGGGCGTTTGGGAGGGGAAGGGGGTGTTTAATAGAATTTAGAGCGCTAGGAATGATGGATGCGATCATACCAGCACTAACGCACCGGATCCCATCAGAACTCCGAAGTTAAGCGTGCTTGGGCGAGAGTAGTACTAGGATGGGTGACCCCCTGGGAAGTCCTCGTGTTGCATCCCTCCTTTTTGTCGGAATTCGGCACGGTTTCGTCTACTCGACAACAAGTATTTTTTTGCGGACACGACATTCGGGGCCTAGACGCCGTTAGGACGTGCGATGGAGGCGCTTAGGACGGGCGTGACAGGCGGCAGGGTGCGTCGGTGCGTGGAGGGCAGGGCGCATGCCGGGGCGTTTGGGAGGGGAAGGGGGTGTTTAATAGAATTTAGAGCGCTAGGAATGATGGATGCGATCATACCAGCACTAACGCACCGGATCCCATCAGAACTCCGAAGTTAAGCGTGCTTGGGCGAGAGTAGTACTAGGATGGGTGACCCCCTGGGAAGTCCTCGTGTTGCATCCCTCCTTTTTGTCGGAATTCGGCACGGTTTCGTCTACTCGACAACAAGTATTTTTTTGCGGACACGACATTCGGGGCCTAGACGCCGTTAGGACGTGCGATGGAGGCGCTTAGGACGGGCGTGACAGGCGGCAGGGTGCGTCGGTGCGTGGAGGGCAGGGCGCATGCCGGGGCGTTTGGGAGGGGAAGGGGGTGTTTAATAGAATTTAGAGCGCTAGGAATGATGGATGCGATCATACCAGCACTAACGCACCGGATCCCATCAGAACTCCGAAGTTAAGCGTGCTTGGGCGAGAGTAGTACTAGGATGGGTGACCCCCTGGGAAGTCCTCGTGTTGCATCCCTCCTTTTTGTCGGAATTCGGCACGGTTTCGTCTACTCGACAACAAGTATTTTTTTGCGGACACGACATTCGGGGCCTAGACGCCGTTAGGACGTGCGATGGAGGCGCTTAGGACGGGCGTGACAGGCGGCAGGGTGCGTCGGTGCGTGGAGGGCAGGGCGCACGCCGGGGCGTTTGGGAGGGGAAGGGGGTGTTTAATAGACTTTAGAGAGCTAGGAATGATGGATGCGATCATACCAGCACTAACGCACCGGATCCCATCAGAACTCCGAAGTTAAGCGTGCTTGGGCGAGAGTAGTACTAGGATGGGTGACCCCCTGGGAAGTCCTCGTGTTGCATCCCTCCTTTTTGTCGGAATTCGGCACGGTTTCGTCTACTCGACAACAAGTATTTTTTTGCGGACACGACATTCGGGGCCTAGACGCCGTTAGGACGTGCGATGGAGGCGCTTAGGACGGGCGTGACAGGCGGCAGGGGTGCGTCGGTGCGTGGAGGGCAGGGCGCATGCCGGGGCGTTTGGGAGGGGAAGGGGGTGTTTAATAGAATTTAGAGCGCTAGGAATGATGGATGCGATCATACCAGCACTAACGCACCGGATCCCATCAGAACTCCGAAGTTAAGCGTGCTTGGGCGAGAGTAGTACTAGGATGGGTGACCCCCTGGGAAGTCCTCGTGTTGCATCCCTCCTTTTTGTCGGAATTCGGCACGGTTTCGTCTACTCGACAACAAGTATTTTTTTGCGGACACGACATTCGGGGCCTAGACGCCGTTAGGACGTGCGATGGAGGCGCTTAGGACGGGCGTGACAGGCGGCAGGGTGCGTCGGTGCGTGGAGGGCAGGGCGCATGCCGGGGCGTTTGGGAGGGGAAGGGGGGTGTTTAATAGAATTTAGAGCGCTAGGAATGATGGATGCGATCATACCAGCACTAACGCACCGGATCCCATCAGAACTCCGAAGTTAAGCGTGCTTGGGCGAGAGTAGTACTAGGATGGGTGACCCCCTGGGAAGTCCTCGTGTTGCATCCCTCCTTTTTGTCGGAATTCGGCACGGTTTCGTCTACTCGACAACAAGTATTTTTTTGCGGACACGACATTCGGGGCCTAGACGCCGTTAGGACGTGCGATGGAGGCGCTTAGGACGGGCGTGACAGGCGGCAGGGTGCGTCGGTGCGTGGAGGGCAGGGCGCATGCCGGGGCGTTTGGGAGGGGAAGGGGGTGTTTAATAGAATTTAGAGCGCTAGGAATGATGGATGCGATCATACCAGCACTAACGCACCGGATCCCATCAGAACTCCGAAGATAAGCGTGCTTGGGCGAGAGTAGTACTAGGATGGGTGACCCCCTGGGAAGTCCTCGTGTTGCATCCCTCCTTTTTGTCGGAATTCGGCACGGTTTCGTCTACTCGACAACAAGTATTTTTTTGCGGACACGACATTCGGGGCCTAGACGCCGTTAGGACGTGCGATGGAGGCGCTTAGGACGGGCGTGACAGGCGGCAGGGTGCGTCGGTGCGTGGAGGGCAGGGCGCATGCCGGGGCGTTTGGGAGGGGAAGGGGTTGTTTAATAGAATTTAGAGCGCTGGGAATGATGGATGCGATCATACCAGCACTAACGCACCGGATCCCATCAGAACTCCGAAGTTAAGCGTGCTTGGGCGAGAGTAGTACTAGGATGGGTGACCCCCTGGGAAGTCCTCGTGTTGCATCCCTCCTTTTTGTCGGAATTCACGGTTTCGTCTACTCGACAACAAGTATTTTTTTGCGGACACGACATTCGGGGCCTAGACGCCGTTAGGACGTGCGATGGAGGCGCTTAGGACGGGAGTAACAGGCGGCAGGGTGCGTCGGTGCGTGGAGGGCAGGGCGCATGCCGGGGCGTTTGGGAGGGGAAGGGGGTGTTTAATAGAATTTAGAGCGCCGGGAATGATGGATGCGATCATACCAGCACTAACGCACCGGATCCCATCAGAACTCCGAAGTTAAGCGTGCTTGGGCGAGAGTAGTACTAGGATGGGTGACCCCCTGGGAAGTCCTCGTGTTGCATCCCTCCTTTTTGTCGGAATTCGGCACGGTTTCGTCTACTCGACAACAAGTATTTTTTGCGGACACGACATTCGGGGCCTAGACGCCGTTAGGACGTGCGATGGAGGCGCTTAGGACGGGCGTGACAGGCGGCAGGGTGCGTCGGTGCGTGGAGGGCAGGGCGCATGCCGGGGCGTTTGGGAGGGGAAGGGGGTGTTTAATAGAATTTAGAGCGCTGGGAATGATGGATGCGATCATACCAGCACTAACGCACCGGATCCCATCAGAACTCCGAAGTTAAGCGTGCTTGGGCGAGAGTAGTACTAGGATGGGTGACCCCCTGGGAAGTCCTCGTGTTGCATCCCTCCTTTTTGTCGGAATTCGGCACGGTTTCGTCTACTCGACAACAAGTATTTTTTTGCGGACACGACATTCGGGGCCTAGACGCCGTTAGGACGTGCGATGGAGGCGCTTAGGACGGGCGTGACAGGCGGCAGGGTGCGTCGGTGCGTGGAGGGCAGGGCGCATGCCGGGGCGTTTGGGAGGGGAAGGGGGTGTTTAATAGAATTTAGAGCGCTAGGAATGATGGATGCGATCATACCAGCACTAACGCACCGGATCCCATCAGAACTCCGAAGTTAAGCGTGCTTGGGCGAGAGTAGTACTAGGATGGGTGACCCCCTGGGAAGTCCTCGTGTTGCATCCCTCCTTTTTGTCGGAATTCGGCACGGTTTCGTCTACTCGACAACAAGTATTTTTTTGCGGACACGACATTCGGGGCCTAGACGCCGTTAGGACGTGCGATGGAGGCGCTTAGGACGGGCGTGACAGGCGGCAGGGTGCGTCGGTGCGTGGAGGGCAGGGCGCATGCCGGGGCGTTTGGGAGGGGAAGGGGGTGTTTAATAGAATTTAGAGCGCTAGGAATGATGGATGCGATCATACCAGCACTAACGCACCGGATCCCATCAGAACTCCGAAGTTAAGCGTGCTTGGGCGAGAGTAGTACTAGGATGGGTGACCCCCTGGGAAGTCCTCGTGTTGCATCCCTCCTTTTTGTCGGAATTCGGCACGGTTTCGTCTACTCGACAACAAGTATTTTTTTGCGGACACGACATTCGGGGCCTAGACGCCGTTAGGACGTGCGATGGAGGCGCTTAGGACGGGCGTGACAGGCGGCAGGGTGCGTCGGTGCGTGGAGGGCAGGGCGCATGCCGGGGCGTTTGGGAGGGGAAGGGGGTGTTTAATAGAATTTAGAGCGCTAGGAATGATGGATGCGATCATACCAGCACTAACGCACCGGATCTCATCAGAACTCCGAAGATAAGCGTGCTTGGGCGAGAGTAGTACTAGGATGGGTGACCCCCTGGGAAGTCCTCGTGTTGCATCCCTCCTTTTTGTCGGAATTCGGCACGGTTTCGTCTACTCGACAACAAGTATTTTTTTGCGGACACGACATTCGGGGCCTAGACGCCGTTAGGACGTGCGATGGAGGCGCTTAGGACGGGCGTGACAGGCGGCAGGGTGCGTCGGTGCGTGGAGGGCAGGGCGCATGCCGGGGCGTTTGGGAGGGGAAGGGGTTGTTTAATAGAATTTAGAGCGCTGGGAATGATGGATGCGATCATACCAGCACTAACGCACCGGATCCCATCAGAACTTCGAAGTTAAGCGTGCTTGGGCGAGAGTAGTACTAGGATGGGTGACCCCCTGGGAAGTCCTCGTGTTGCATCCCTCCTTTTTGTCGGAATTCGGCACGGTTTCGTCTACTCGACAACAAGTATTTTTTTGCGGACACGACATTCGGGGCCTAGACGCCGTTAGGACGTGCGATGGAGGCGCTTAGGACGGGAGTAACAGGCGGCAGGGTGCGTCGGTGCGTGGAGGGCAGGGCGCATGCCGGGGCGTTTGGGAGGGGAAGGGGGTGTTTAATAGAATTTAGAGCGCCGGGAATGATGGATGCGATCATACCAGCACTAACGCACCGGATCCCATCAGAACTCCGAAGTTAAGCGTGCTTGGGCGAGAGTAGTACTAGGATGGGTGACCCCCTGGGAAGTCCTCGTGTTGCATCCCTCCTTTTTGTCGGAATTCGGCACGGTTTCGTCTACTCGACAACAAGTATTTTTTTGCGGACACGACATTCGGGGCCTAGACGCCGTTAGGACGTGCGATGGAGGCGCTTAGGACGGGCGTGACAGGCGGCAGGGTGCGTCGGTGCGTGGAGGGCAGGGCGCATGCCGGGGCGTTTGGGAGGGGAAGGGGGTGTTTAATAGAATTTAGAGCGCTGGGAATGATGGATGCGATCATACCAGCACTAACGCACCGGATCCCATCAGAACTCCGAAGTTAAGCGTGCTTGGGCGAGAGTAGTACTAGGATGGGTGACCCCCTGGGAAGTCCTCGTGTTGCATCCCTCCTTTTTGTCGGAATTCGGCACGGTTTCGTCTACTCGACAACAAGTATTTTTTTGCGGACACGACATTCGGGGCCTAGACGCCGTTAGGACGTGCGATGGAGGCGCTTAGGACGGGCGTGACAGGCGGCAGGGTGCGTCGGTGCGTGGAGGGCAGGGCGCATGCCGGGGCGTTTGGGAGGGGAAGGGGGTGTTTAATAGAATTTAGAGCGCTAGGAATGATGGATGCGATCATACCAGCACTAACGCACCGGATCCCATCAGAACTCCGAAGTTAAGCGTGCTTGGGCGAGAGTAGTACTAGGATGGGTGACCCCCTGGGAAGTCCTCGTGTTGCATCCCTCCTTTTTGTCGGAATTCGGCACGGTTTCGTCTACTCGACAACAAGTATTTTTTTGCGGACACGACATTCGGGGCCTAGACGCCGTTAGGACGTGCGATGGAGGCGCTTAGGACGGGCGTGACAGGCGGCAGGGTGCGTCGGTGCGTGGAGGGCAGGGCGCATGCCGGGGCGTTTGGGAGGGGAAGGGGGTGTTTAATAGAATTTAGAGCGCTAGGAATGATGGATGCGATCATACCAGCACTAACGCACCGGATCTCATCAGAACTCCGAAGATAAGCGTGCTTGGGCGAGAGTAGTACTAGGATGGGTGACCCCCTGGGAAGTCCTCGTGTTGCATCCCTCCTTTTTGTCGGAATTCGGCACGGTTTCGTCTACTCGACAACAAGTATTTTTTTGCGGACACGACATTCGGGGCCTAGACGCCGTTAGGACGTGCGATGGAGGCGCTTAGGACTGGCGTGACAGGCGGCAGGGTGCGTCGGTGCGTGGAGGGCAGGGCGCATGCCGGGGCGTTTGGGAGGGGAAGGGGTTGTTTAATAGAATTTAGAGCGCTGGGAATGATGGATGCGATCATACCAGCACTAACGCACCGGATCCCATCAGAACTCCGAAGTTAAGCGTGCTTGGGCGAGAGTAGTACTAGGATGGGTGACCCCCTGGGAAGTCCTCGTGTTGCATCCCTCCTTTTTGTCGGAATTCGGCACGGTTTCGTCTACTCGACAACAAGTATTTTTTTGCGGACACGACATTCGGGGCCTAGACGCCGTTAGGACGTGCGATGGAGGCGCTTAGGACGGGCGTAACAGGCGGCAGGGTGCGTCGGTGCGTGGAGGGCAGGGCGCATGCCGGGGCGTTTGGGAGGGGAAGGGGGTGTTTAATAGAATTTAGAGCGCCGGGAATGATGGATGCGATCATACCAGCACTAACGCACCGGATCCCATCAGAACTCCGAAGTTAAGCGTGCTTGGGCGAGAGTAGTACTAGGATGGGTGACCCCCTGGGAAGTCCTCGTGTTGCATCCCTCCTTTTTGTCGGAATTCGGCACGGTTTCGTCTACTCGACAACAAGTATTTTTTTGCGGACACGACATTCGGGGCCTAGACGCCGTTAGGACGTGCGATGGAGGCGCTTAGGACGGGCGTGACAGGCGGCAGGGTGCGTCGGTGCGTGGAGGGCAGGGCGCATGCCGGGGCGTTTGGGAGGGGAAGGGGGTGTTTAATAGAATTTAGAGCGCTGGGAATGATGGATGCGATCATACCAGCACTAACGCACCGGATCCCATCAGAACTCCGAAGTTAAGCGTGCTTGGGCGAGAGTAGTACTAGGATGGGTGACCCCCTGGGAAGTCCTCGTGTTGCATCCCTCCTTTTTGTCGGAATTCGGCACGGTTTCGTCTACTCGACAACAAGTATTTTTTTGCGGACACGACATTCGGGGCCTAGACGCCGTTAGGACGTGCGATGGAGGCGCTTAGGACGGGCGTGACAGGCGGCAGGGTGCGTCGGTGCGTGGAGGGCAGGGCGCATGCCGGGGCGTTTGGGAGGGGAAGGGGGTGTTTAATAGAATTTAGAGCGCTAGGAATGATGGATGCGATCATACCAGCACTAACGCACCGGATCCCATCAGAACTCCGAAGTTAAGCGTGCTTGGGCGAGAGTAGTACTAGGATGGGTGACCCCCTGGGAAGTCCTCGTGTTGCATCCCTCCTTTTTGTCGGAATTCGGCACGGTTTCGTCTACTCGACAACAAGTATTTTTTTGCGGACACGACATTCGGGGCCTAGACGCCGTTAGGACGTGCGATGGAGGCGCTTAGGACGGGCGTGACAGGCGGCAGGGTGCGTCGGTGCGTGGAGGGCAGGGCGCATGCCGGGGCGTTTGGGAGGGGAAGGGGGTGTTTAATAGAATTTAGAGCGCTAGGAATGATGGATGCGATCATACCAGCACTAACGCACCGGATCCCATCAGAACTCCGAAGTTAAGCGTGCTTGGGCGAGAGTAGTACTAGGATGGGTGACCCCCTGGGAAGTCCTCGTGTTGCATCCCTCCTTTTTGTCGGAATTCGGCACGGTTTCGTCTACTCGACAACAAGTATTTTTTTTGCGGACACGACATTCGGGGCCTAGACGCCGTTAGGACGTGCGATGGAGGCGCTTAGGACGGGCGTGACAGGCGGCAGGGTGCGTCGGTGCGTGGAGGGCAGGGCGCATGCCGGGGCGTTTGGGAGGGGAAGGGGGTGTTTAATAGAATTTAGAGCGCTAGGAATGATGGATGCGATCATACCAGCACTAACGCACCGGATCCCATCAGAACTCCGAAGTTAAGCGTGCTTGGGCGAGAGTAGTACTAGGATGGGTGACCCCCTGGGAAGTCCTCGTGTTGCATCCCTCCTTTTTGTCGGAATTCGGCACGGTTTCGTCTACTCGACAACAAGTATTTTTTTGCGGACACGACATTCGGGGCCTAGACGCCGTTAGGACGTGCGATGGAGGCGCTTAGGACGGGCGTGACAGGCGGCAGGGTGCGTCGGTGCGTGGAGGGCAGGGCGCATGCCGGGGCGTTTGGGAGGGGAAGGGGGTGTTTAATAGAATTTAGAGCGCTAGGAATGATGGATGCGATCATACCAGCACTAACGCACCGGATCCCATCAGAACTCCGAAGTTAAGCGTGCTTGGGCGAGAGTAGTACTAGGATGGGTGACCCCCTGGGAAGTCCTCGTGTTGCATCCCTCCTTTTTGTCGGAATTCGGCACGGTTTCGTCTACTCGACAACAAGTATTTTTTTGCGGACACGACATTCGGGGCCTAGACGCCGTTAGGACGTGCGATGGAGGCGCTTAGGACGGGCGTGACAGGCGGCAGGGTGCGTCGGTGCGTGGAGGGCAGGGCGCATGCCGGGGCGTTTGGGAGGGGAAGGGGGTGTTTAATAGAATTTAGAGCGCTAGGAATGATGGATGCGATCATACCAGCACTAACGCACCGGATCCCATCAGAACTCCGAAGTTAAGCGTGCTTGGGCGAGAGTAGTACTAGGATGGGTGACCCCCTGGGAAGTCCTCGTGTTGCATCCCTCCTTTTTGTCGGAATTCGGCACGGTTTCGTCTACTCGACAACAAGTATTTTTTTGCGGACACGACATTCGGGGCCTAGACGCCGTTAGGACGTGCGATGGAGGCGCTTAGGACGGGCGTGACAGGCGGCAGGGTGCGTCGGTGCGTGGAGGGCAGGGCGCATGCCGGGGCGTTTGGGAGGGGAAGGGGGTGTTTAATAGAATTTAGAGCGCTAGGAATGATGGATGCGATCATACCAGCACTAACGCACCGGATCCCATCAGAACTCCGAAGTTAAGCGTGCTTGGGCGAGAGTAGTACTAGGATGGGTGACCCCCTGGGAAGTCCTCGTGTTGCATCCCTCCTTTTTGTCGGAATTCGGCACGGTTTCGTCTACTCGACAACAAGTATTTTTTTGCGGACACGACATTCGGGGCCTAGACGCCGTTAGGACGTGCGATGGAGGCGCTTAGGACGGGCGTGACAGCGGCAGGGTGCGTCGGTGCGTGGAGGGCAGGGCGCATGCCGGGGCGTTTGGGAGGGGAAGGGGGTGTTTAATAGAATTTAGAGCGCTAGGAATGATGGATGCGATCATACCAGCACTAACGCACCGGATCCCATCAGAACTCCGAAGTTAAGCGTGCTTGGGCGAGAGTAGTACTAGGATGGGTGACCCCCTGGGAAGTCCTCGTGTTGCATCCCTCCTTTTTGTCGGAATTCGGCACGGTTTCGTCTACTCGACAACAAGTATTTTTTTGCGGACACGACATTCGGGGCCTAGACGCCGTTAGGACGTGCGATGGAGGCGCTTAGGACGGGCGTGACAGGCGGCAGGGTGCGTCGGTGCGTGGAGGGCAGGGCGCATGCCGGGGCGTTTGGGAGGGGAAGGGGGTGTTTAATAGAATTTAGAGCGCTAGGAATGATGGATGCGATCATACCAGCACTAACGCACCGGATCCCATCAGAACTCCGAAGTTAAGCGTGCTTGGGCGAGAGTAGTACTAGGATGGGTGACCCCCTGGGAAGTCCTCGTGTTGCATCCCTCCTTTTTGTCGGAATTCGGCACGGTTTCGTCTACTCGACAACAAGTATTTTTTTGCGGACACGACATTCGGGGCCTAGACGCCGTTAGGACGTGCGATGGAGGCGCTTAGGACGGGCGTGACAGGCGGCAGGGTGCGTCGGTGCGTGGAGGGCAGGGCGCATGCCGGGGCGTTTAGGAGGGGAAGGGGGTGTTTAATAGAATTTAGAGCGCTGGGAATGATGGATGCGATCATACCAGCACTAACGCATCGGATCCCATCAGAACTCCGAAGTTAAGCGTGCTTGGGCGAGAGTAGTACTAGGATGGGTGACCCCCTGGGAAGTCCTCGTGTTGCATCCCTCCTTTTTGTCGGAATTCGGCACGGTTTCGTCTACTCGACAACAAGTATTTTTTTGCGGACACGACATTCGGGGCCTAGACGCCGTTAGGACGTGCGATGGAGGCGCTTAGGACGGGCGTGACAGGCGGCAGGGTGCGTCGGTGCGTGGAGGGCAGGGCGCATGCCGGGGCGTTTGGGAGGGGAAGGGGGTGTTTAATAGAATTTAGAGCGCTAGGAATGATGGATGCGATCATACCAGCACTAACGCACCGGATCCCATCAGAACTCCGAAGTTAAGCGTGCTTGGGCGAGAGTAGTACTAGGATGGGTGACCCCCTGGGAAGTCCTCGTGTTGCATCCCTCCTTTTTGTCGGAATTCGGCACGGTTTCGTCTACTCGACAACAAGTATTTTTTTGCGGACACGACATTCGGGGCCTAGACGCCGTTAGGACGTGCGATGGAGGCGCTTAGGACGGGCGTGACAGGCGGCAGGGTGCGTCGGTGCGTGGAGGGCAGGGCGCATGCCGGGGCGTTTGGGAGGGGAAGGGGGTGTTTAATAGAATTTAGAGCGCTAGGAATGATGGATGCGATCATACCAGCACTAACGCACCGGATCCCATCAGAACTCCGAAGTTAAGCGTGCTTGGGCGAGAGTAGTACTAGGATGGGTGACCCCCTGGGAAGTCCTCGTGTTGCATCCCTCCTTTTTGTCGGAATTCGGCACGGTTTCGTCTACTCGACAACAAGTATTTTTTTGCGGACACGACATTCGGGGCCTAGACGCCGTTAGGACGTGCGATGGAGGCGCTTAGGACGGGCGTGACAGGCGGCAGGGTGCGTCGGTGCGTGGAGGGCAGGGCGCATGCCGGGGCGTTTGGGAGGGGAAGGGGGTGTTTAATAGAATTTAGAGCGCTAGGAATGATGGATGCGATCATACCAGCACTAACGCACCGGATCCCATCAGAACTCCGAAGTGAAGCGTGCTTGGGCGAGAGTAGTACTAGGATGGGTGACCCCCTGGGAAGTCCTCGTGTTGCATCCCTCCTTTTTGTCGGAATTCGGCACGGTTTCGTCTACTCGACAACAAGTATTTTTTTGCGGACACGACATTCGGGGCCTAGACGCCGTTAGGACGTGCGATGGAGGCGCTTAGGACGGGCGTGACAGGCGGCAGGGTGCGTCGGTGCGTGGAGGGCAGGGCGCATGCCGGGGCGTTTGGGAGGGGAAGGGGGTGTTTAATAGAATTTAGAGCGCTAGGAATGATGGATGCGATCATACCAGCACTAACGCACCGGATCCCATCAGAACTCCGAAGTTAAGCGTGCTTGGGCGAGAGTAGTACTAGGATGGGTGACCCCCGGGGAAGTCCTCGTGTTGCATCCCTCCTTTTTGTCGGAATTCGGCACGGTTTCGTCTACTCGACAACAAGTATTTTTTTGCGGACACGACATTCGGGGCCTAGACGCCGTTAGGACGTGCGATGGAGGCGCTTAGGACGGGCGTGACAGGCGGCAGGGTGCGTCGGTGCGTGGAGGGCAGGGCGCATGCCGGGGCGTTTGGGAGGGGAAGGGGGTGTTTAATAGAATTTAGAGCGCTAGGAATGATGGATGCGATCATACCAGCACTAACGCACCGGATCCCATCAGAACTCCGAAGTTAAGCGTGCTTGGGCGAGAGTAGTACTAGGATGGGTGACCCCCTGGGAAGTCCTCGTGTTGCATCTCTCCTTTTTGTCGGAATTCGGCACGGTTTCGTCTACTCGACAACAAGTATTTTTTTGCGGACACGACATTCGGGGCCTAGACGCCGTTAGGACGTGCGATGGAGGCGCTTAGGACGGGCGTGACAGGCGGCAGGGTGCGTCGGTGCGTGGAGGGAAGGGCGCATGCCGGGGCGTTTGGGAGGGGAAGGGGGTGTTTAATAGAATTTAGAGCGCTAGGAATGATGGATGCGATCATACCAGCACTAACGCACCGGATCCCATCAGAACTCCGAAGTTAAGCGTGCTTGGGCGAGAGTAGTACTAGGATGGGTGACCCCCTGGGAAGTCCTCGTGTTGCATCCCTCCTTTTTGTCGGAATTCGGCACGGTTTCGTCTACTCGACAACAAGTATTTTTTTGCGGACACGACATTCGGGGCCTAGACGCCGTTAGGACGTGCGATGGAGGCGCTTAGGACGGGCGTGACAGGCGGCAGGGTGCGTCGGTGCGTGGAGGGCAGGGCGCATGCCGGGGCGTTTGGGAGGGGAAGGGGGTGTTTAATAGAATTTAGAGCGCTAGGAATGATGGATGCGATCATACCAGCACTAACGCACCGGATCCCATCAGAACTCCGAAGTTAAGCGTGCTTGGGCGAGAGTAGTACTAGGATGGGTGACCCCCTGGGAAGTCCTCGTGTTGCATCCCTCCTTTTTGTCGGAATTCGGCACGGTTTCGTCTACTCGACAACAAGTATTTTTTTGCGGACACGACATTCGGGGCCTAGACGCCGTTAGGACGTGCGATGGAGGCGCTTAGGACGGGCGTGACAGGCGGCAGGGTGCGTCGGTGCGTGGAGGGCAGGGCGCATGCCGGGGCGTTTGGGAGGGGAAGGGGGTGTTTAATAGAATTTAGAGCGCTAGGAATGATGGATGCGATCATACCAGCACTAACGCACCGGATCCCATCAGAACTCCGAAGTTAAGCGTGCTTGGGCGAGAGTAGTACTAGGATGGGTGACCCCCTGGGAAGTCCTCGTGTTGCATCCCTCCTTTTTGTCGGAATTCGGCACGGTTTCGTCTACTCGACAACAAGTATTTTTTTGCGGACACGACATTCGGGGCCTAGACGCCGTTAGGACGTGCGAGGGAGGCGCTTAGGACGGGCGTGACAGGCGGCAGGGTGCGTCGGTGCGTGGAGGGCAGGGCGCATGCCGGGGCGTTTGGGAGGGGAAGGGGGTGTTTAATAGAATTTAGAGCGCTAGGAATGATGGATGCGATCATACCAGCACTAACGCACCGGATCCCATCAGAACTCCGAAGTTAAGCGTGCTTGGGCGAGAGTAGTACTAGGATGGGTGACCCCCTGGGAAGTCCTCGTGTTGCATCCCTCCTTTTTGTCGGAATTCGGCACGGTTTCGTCTACTCGACAACAAGTATTTTTTTGCGGACACGACATTCGGGGCCTAGACGCCGTTAGGACGTGCGATGGAGGCGCTTAGGACGGGCGTGACAGGCGGCAGGGTGCGTCGGTGCGTGGAGGGCAGGGCGCATGCCGGGGCGTTTGGGAGGGGAAGGGGGTGTTTAATAGAATTTAGAGCGCTAGGAATGATGGATGCGATCATACCAGCACTAACGCACCGGATCCCATCAGAACTCCGAAGTTAAGCGTGCTTGGGCGAGAGTAGTACTAGGATGGGTGACCCCCTGGGAAGTCCTCGTGTTGCATCCCTCCTTTTTGTCGGAATTCGGCACGGTTTCGTCTACTCGACAACAAGTATTTTTTTGCGGACACGACATTCGGGGCCTAGACGCCGTTAGGACGTGCGATGGAGGCGCTTAGGACGGGCGTGACAGGCGGCAAGGTGCGTCGGTGCGTGGAGGGCAGGGCGCATGCCGGGGCGTTTGGGAGGGGAAGGGGGTGTTTAATAGAATTTAGAGCGCTGGGAATGATGGATGCGATCATACCAGCACTAACGCACCGGATCCCATCAGAACTCCGAAGTTAAGCGTGCTTGGGCGAGAGTAGTACTAGGATGGGTGACCCCCTGGGAAGTCCTCGTGTTGCATCCCTCCTTTTTGTCGGAATTCGGCACGGTTTCGTCTACTCGACAACAAGTATTTTTTTGCGGACACGACATTCGGGGCCTAGACGCCGTTAGGACGTGCGATGGAGGCGCTTAGGACGGGCGTGACAGGCGGCAGGGTGCGTCGGTGCGTGGAGGGCAGGGCGCATGCCGGGGCGTTTGGGAGGGGAAGGGGGTGTTTAATAGAATTTAGAGCGCTAGGAATGATGGATGCGATCATACCAGCACTAACGCACCGGATCCCATCAGAACTCCGAAGTTAAGCGTGCTTGGGCGAGAGTAGTACTAGGATGGGTGACCCCCTGGGAAGTCCTCGTGTTGCATCCCTCCTTTTTGTCGGAATTCGGCACGGTTTCGTCTACTCGACAACAAGTATTTTTTTGCGGACACGACATTCGGGGCCTAGACGCCGTTAGGACGTGCGATGGAGGCGCTTAGGACGGGCGTGACAGGCGGCAGGGTGCGTCGGTGCGTGGAGGGCAGGGCGCATGCCGGGGCGTTTGGGAGGGGAAGGGGGTGTTTAATAGAATTTAGAGCGCCAGGAATGATGGATGCGATCATACCAGCACTAACGCACCGGATCCCATCAGAACTCCGAAGTTAAGCGTGCTTGGGCGAGAGTAGTACTAGGATGGGTGACCCCCTGGGAAGTCCTCGTGTTGCATCCCTCCTTTTTGTCGGAATTCGGCACGGTTTCGTCTACTCGACAACAAGTATTTTTTTGCGGACACAACATTCGGGGCCTAGACGCCGTTAGGACGTGCGATGGAGGCGCTTAGGACGGGCGTGACAGGCGGCAGGGTGCGTCGGTGCGTGGAGGGCAGGGCGCATGCCGGGGCGTTTGGGAGGGGAAGGGGGTGTTTAATAGAATTTAGAGCGCTAGGAATGATGGATGCGATCATACCAGCACTAACGCACCGGATCCCATCAAAACTCCGAAGTTAAGCGTGCTTGGGCGAGAGTAGTACTAGGATGGGTGACCCCCTGGGAAGTCCTCGTGTTGCATCCCTCCTTTTTGTCGGAATTCGGCACGGTTTCGTCTACTCGACAACAAGTATTTTTTTGCGGACACGACATTCGGGGCCTAGACGCCGTTAGCACGTGCGATGGAGGCGCTTAGGACGGGCGTGACAGGCGGCAGGGTGCGTCGGTGCGTGGAGGGCAGGGCGCATGCAGGGGCGTTTGGGAGGGGAAGGGGGTGTTTAATAGAATTTAGAGCGCTAGGAATGATGGATGCGATCATACCAGCACTAACGCACCGGATCCCATCAGAACTCCGAAGTTAAGCGTGCTTGGGCGAGAGTAGTACTAGGATGGGTGACCCCCTGGGAAGTCCTCGTGTTGCATCCCTCCTTTTTGTCGGAATTCGGCACGGTTTCGTCTACTCGACAACAAGTATTTTTTTGCGGACACGACATTCGGGGCCTAGACGCCGTTAGGACGTGCGATGGAGGCGCTTAGGACGGGCGTGACAGGCGGCAGGGTGCGTCGGTGCGTGGAGGGCAGGGCGCATGCCGGGGCGTTTGGGAGGGGAAGGGGGTGTTTAATAGAATTTAGAGCGCTAGGAATGATGGATGCGATCATACCAGCACTAACGCACCGGATCCCATCAGAACTCCGAAGTTAAGCGTGCTTGGGCGAGAGTAGTACTAGGATGGGTGACCCCCTGGGAAGTCCTCGTGTTGCATCCCTCCTTTTTGTCGGAATTCGGCACGGTTTCGTCTACTCGACAACAAGTATTTTTTTGCGGACACGACATTCGGGGCCTAGACGCCGTTAGGACGTGCGATGGAGGCGCTTAGGACGGGCGTGACAGGCGGCAGGGTGCGTCGGTGCGTGGAGGGCAGGGCGCATGCCGGGGCGTTTGGGAGGGGAAGGGGGTGTTTAATAGAATTTAGAGCGCTAGGAATGATGGATGCGATCATACCAGCACTAACGCACCGAATCCCATCAGAACTCCGAAGTTAAGCGTGCTTGGGCGAGAGTAGTACTAGGATGGGTGACCCCCTGGGAAGTCCTCGTGTTGCATCCCTCCTTTTTGTCGGAATTCGGCACGGTTTCGTCTACTCGACAACAAGTATTTTTTTGCGGACACGACATTCGGGGCCTAGACGCCGTTAGGACGTGCGATGGAGGCGCTTAGGACGGGCGTGACAGGCGGCAGGGTGCGTCGGTGCGTGGAGGGCAGGGCGCATGCCGGGGCGTTTGGGAGGGGAAGGGGGTGTTTAATAGAATTTAGAGCGCTAGGAATGATGGATGCGATCATACCAGCACTAACGCACCGGATCCCATCAGAACTCCGAAGTTAAGCGTGCTTGGGCGAGAGTAGTACTAGGATGGGTGACCCCCTGGGAAGTCCTCGTGTTGCATCCCTCCTTTTTGTCGGAATTCGGCACGGTTTCGTCTACTCGACAACAAGTATTTTTTTGCGGACACGACATTCGGGGCCTAGACGCCGTTAGGACGTGCGATGGAGGCGCTTAGGACGGGCGTGACAGGCGGCAGGGTGCGTCGGTGCGTGGAGGGCAGGGCGCATGCCGGGGCGTTTGGGAGGGGAAGGGGGTGTTTAATAGAATTTAGAGCGCTAGGAATGATGGATGCGATCATACCAGCACTAACGCACCGGATCCCATCAGAACTCCGAAGTTAAGCGTGCTTGGGCGAGAGTAGTACTAGGATGGGTGACCCCCTGGGAAGTCCTCGTGTTGCATCCCTCCTTTTTGTCGGAATTCGGCACGGTTTCGTCTACTCGACAACAAGTATTTTTTTGCGGACACGACATTCGGGGCCTAGACGCCGTTAGGACGTGCGATGGAGGCGCTTAGGACGGGCGTGACAGGCGGCAGGGTGCGTCGGTGCGTGGAGGGCAGGGCGCATGCCGGGGCGTTTGGGAGGGGAAGGGGGTGTTTAATAGAATTTAGAGCGCTAGGAATGATGGATGCGATCATACCAGCACTAACGCACCGGATCCCATCAGAACTCCGAAGTTAAGCGTGCTTGGGCGAGAGTAGTACTAGGATGGGTGACCCCCTGGGAAGTCCTCGTGTTGCATCCCTCCTTTTTGTCGGAATTCGGCACGGTTTCGTCTACTCGACAATAAGTATTTTTTTGCGGACACGACATTCGGGGCCTAGACGCCGTTAGGACGTGCGATGGAGGCGCTTAGGACGGGCGTGACAGGCGGCAGGGTGCGTCGGTGCGTGGAGGGCAGGGCGCATGCCGGGGCGTTTGGGAGGGGAAGGGGGTGTTTAATAGAATTTAGAGCGCTAGGAATGATGGATGCGATCATACCAGCACTAACGCACCGGATCCCATCAGAACTCCGAAGTTAAACGTGCTTGGGCGAGAGTAGTACTAGGATGGGTGACCCCCTGGGAAGTCCTCGTGTTGCATCCCTCCTTTTTGTCGGAATTCGGCACGGTTTCGTCTACTCGACAACAAGTATTTTTTTGCGGACACGACATTCGGGGCCTAGACGCCGTTAGGACGTTCGATGGAGGCGCTTAGGACGGGCGTGACAGGCGGCAGGGTGCGTCGGTGCGTGGAGGGCAGGGCGCATGCCGGGGCGTTTGGGAGGGGAAGGGGGTGTTTAATAGAATTTAGAGCGCTAGGAATGATGGATGCGATCATACCAGCACTAACGCACCGGATCCCATCAGAACTCCGAAGTTAAGCGTGCTTGGGCGAGAGTAGTACTAGGATGGGTGACCCCCTGGGAAGTCCTCGTGTTGCATCCCTCCTTTTTGTCGGAATTCGGCACGGTTTCGTCTACTCGACAACAAGTATTTTTTTGCGGACACGACATTCGGGGCCTAGACGCCGTTAGGACGTGCGATGGAGGCGCTTAGGACGGGCGTGACAGGCGGCAGGGTGCGTCGGTGCGTGGAGGGCAGGGCGCATGCCGGGGCGTTTGGGAGGGGAAGGGGGTGTTTAATAGAATTTAGAGCGCTAGGAATGATGGATGCGATCATACCAGCACTAACGCATCGGATCCCATCAGAACTCCGAAGTTAAGCGTGCTTGGGCGAGAGTAGTACTAGGATGGGTGACCCCCTGGGAAGTCCTCGTGTTGCATCCCTCCTTTTTGTCGGAATTCGGCACGGTTTCGTCTACTCGACAACAAGTATTTTTTTGCGGACACGACATTCGGGGCCTAGACGCCGTTAGGACGTGCGATGGAGGCGCTTAGGACGGGCGTGACAGGCGGCAGGGTGCGTCGGTGCGTGGAGGGAAGGGCGCATGCCGGGGCGTTTGGGAGGGGAAGGGGGTGTTTAATAGAATTTAGAGCGCTAGGAATGATGGATGCGATCATACCAGCACTAACGCACCGGATCCCATCAGAACTCCGAAGTTAAGCGTGCTTGGGCGAGAGTAGTACTAGGATGGGTGACCCCCTGGGAAGTCCTCGTGTTGCATCCCTCCTTTTTGTCGGAATTCGGCACGGTTTCGTCTACTCGACAACAAGTATTTTTTTGCGGACACGACATTCGGGGCCTAGACGCCGTTAGGACGTGCGATGGAGGCGCTTAGGACGGGCGTGACAGGCGGCAGGGTGCGTCGGTGCGTGGAGGGCAGGGCGCATGCCGGGGCGTTTGGGAGGGGAAGGGGGTGTTTAATAGAATTTAGAGCGCTAGGAATGATGGATGCGATCATACCAGCACTAACGCACCGGATCCCATCAGAACTCCGAAGTTAAGCGTGCTTGGGCGAGAGTAGTACTAGGATGGGTGACCCCCTGGGAAGTCCTCGTGTTGCATCCCTCCTTTTTGTCGGAATTCGGCACGGTTTCGTCTACTCGACAACAAGTATTTTTTTGCGGACACGACATTCGGGGCCTAGACGCCGTTAGGACGTGCGATGGAGGCGCTTAGGACGGGCGTGACAGGCGGCAGGGTGCGTCGGTGCGTGGAGGGCAGGGCGCATGCCGGGGCGTTTGGGAGGGGAAGGGGGTGTTTAATAGAATTTAGAGCGCTAGGAATGATGGATGCGATCATACCAGCACTAACGCACCGGATCCCATCAGAACTCCGAAGTTAAGCGTGCTTGGGCGAGAGTAGTACTAGGATGGGTGACCCCCTGGGAAGTCCTCGTGTTGCATCCATCCTTTTTGTCGGAATTCGGCACGGTTTCGTCTACTCGACAACAAGTATTTTTTTGCGGACACGACATTCGGGGCCTAGACGCCGTTAGGACGTGCGATGGAGGCGCTTAGGACGGGCGTGACAGGCGGCAGGGTGCGTCGGTGCGTGGAGGGCAGGGCGCATGCCGGGGCGTTTGGGAGGGGAAGGGGGTGTTTAATAGAATTTAGAGCGCTAGGAATGATGGATGCGATCATACCAGCACTAACGCACCGGATCCCATCAGAACTCCGAAGTTAAGCGTGCTTGGGCGAGAGTAGTACTAGGATGGGTGACCCCCTGGGAAGTCCTCGTGTTGCATCCCTCCTTTTTGTCGGAATTCGGCACGGTTTCGTCTACTCGACAACAAGTATTTTTTTGCGGACACGACATTCGGGGCCTAGACGCCGTTAGGACGTGCGATGGAGGCGCTAAGGACGGGCGTGACAGGCGGCAGGGTGCGTCGGTGCGTGGAGGGCAGGGCGCATGCCGGGGCGTTTGGGAGGGGAAGGGGGTGTTTAATAGAATTTAGAGCGCTAGGAATGATGGATGCGATCATACCAGCACTAACGCACCGGATCCCATCAGAACTCCGAAGTTAAGCGTGCTTGGGCGAGAGTAGTACTAGGATGGGTGACCCCCTGGGAAGTCCTCGTGTTGCATCCCTCCTTTTTGTCGGAATTCGGCACGGTTTCGTCTACTCGACAACAAGTATTTTTTTGCGGACACGACATTCGGGGCCTAGACGCCGTTAGGACGTGCGATGGAGGCGCTTAGGACGGGCGTGACAGGCGGCAAGGTGCGTCGGTGCGTGGAGGGCAGGGCGCATGCCGGGGCGTTTGGGAGGGGAAGGGGGTGTTTAATAGAATTTAGAGCGCTGGGAATGATGGATGCGATCATACCAGCACTAACGCACCGGATCCCATCAGAACTCCGAAGTTAAGCGTGCTTGGGCGAGAGTAGTACTAGGATGGGTGACCCCCTGGGAAGTCCTCGTGTTGCATCCCTCCTTTTTGTCGGAATTCGGCACGGTTTCGTCTACTCGACAACAAGTATTTTTTTGCGGACACGACATTCGGGGCCTAGACGCCGTTAGGACGTGCGATGGAGGCGCTTAGAACGGGCGTGACAGGCGGCAGGGTGCGTCGGTGCGTGGAGGGCAGGGCGCATGCCGGGGCGTTTGGGAGGGGAAGGGGGTGTTTAATAGAATTTAGAGCGCTAGGAATGATGGATGCGATCATACCAGCACTAACGCACCGGATCCCATCAGAACTCCGAAGTTAAGCGTGCTTGGGCGAGAGTAGTACTAGGATGGGTGACCCCCTGGGAAGTCCTCGTGTTGCATCCCTCCTTTTTGTCGGAATTCGGCACGGTTTCGTCTACTCGACAACAAGTATTTTTTTGCGGACACGACATTCGGGGCCTAGACGCCGTTAGGACGTGCGATGGAGGCGCTTAGGACGGGCGTGACAGGCGGCAGGGTGCGTCGGTGCGTGGAGGGCAGGGCGCATGCCGGGGCGTTTGGGAGGGGAAGGGGGTGTTTAATAGAATTTAGAGCGCTGGGAATGATGGATGCGATCATACCAGCACTAACGCACCGGATCCCATCAGAACTCCGAAGTTAAGCGTGCTTGGGCGAGAGTAGTACTAGGATGGGTGACCCCCTGGGAAGTCCTCGTGTTGCATCCCTCCTTTTTGTCGGAATTCGGCACGGTTTCGTCTACTCGACAACAAGTATTTTTTTGCGGACACGACATTCGGGGCCTAGACGCCGTTAGGACGTGCGATGGAGGCGCTTAGGACGGGCGTGACAGGCGGAAGGGTGCGTCGGTGCGTGGAGGGCAGGGCGCATGCCGGGGCGTTTGGGAGGGGAAGGGGGTGTTTAATAGAATTTAGAGCGCTAGGAATGATGGATGCGATCATACCAGCACTAACGCACCGGATCCCATCAGAACTCCGAATTTAAGCGTGCTTGGGCGAGAGTAGTACTAGGATGGGTGACCCCCTGGGAAGTCCTCGTGTTGCATCCCTCCTTTTTGTCGGAATTCGGCACGGTTTCGTCTACTCGACAACAAGTATTTTTTTGCGGACACGACATTCGGGGCCTAGACGCCGTTAGGACGTGCGATGGAGGCGCTTAGGACGGGCGTGACAGGCGGCAGGGTGCGTCGGTGCGTGGAGGGCAGGGCGCATGCCGGGGCGTTTGGGAGGGGAAGGGGGTGTTTAATAGAATTTAGAGCGCTAGGAATGATGGATGCGATCATACCAGCACTAACGCACCGGATCCCATCAGAACTCCGAAGTTAAGCGTGCTTGGGCGAGAGTAGTACTAGGATGGGTGACCCCCTGGGAAGTCCTCGTGTTGCATCCCTCCTTTTTGTCGGAATTCGGCACGGTTTCGTCTACTCGACAACAAGTATTTTTTTGCGGACACGACATTCGGGGCCTAGACGCCGTTAGGACGTGCGATGGAGGCGCTTAGGACGGGCGTGACAGGCGGCAGGGTGCGTCGGTGCGTGGAGGGCAGGGCGCATGCCGGGGCGTTTGGGAGGGGATGGGGGTGTTTAATAGAATTTAGAGCGCTAGGAATGATGGATGCGATCATACCAGCACTAACGCACCGGATCCCATCAGAACTCCGAAGTTAAGCGTGCTTGGGCGAGAGTAGTACTAGGATGGGTGACCCCCTGGGAAGTCCTCGTGTTGCATCCCTCCTTTTTGTCGGAATTCGGCACGGTTTCGTCTACTCGACAACAAGTATTTTTTTGCGGACACGACATTCGGGGCCTAGACGCCGTTAGGACGTGCGATGGAGGCGCTTAGGACGGGCGTGACAGGCGGCAGGGTGCGTCGGTGCGTGGAGGGCAGGGCGCATGCCGGGGCGTTTGGGAGGGGAAGGGGGTGTTTAATAGAATTTAGAGCGCTAGGAATGATGGATGCGATCATACCAGCACTAACGCACCGGATCCCATCAGAACTCCGAAGTTAAGCGTGCTTGGGCGAGAGTAGTACTAGGATGGGTGACCCCCTGGGAAGTCCTCGTGTTGCATCCCTCCTTTTTGTCGGAATTCGGCACGGTTTCGTCTACTCGACAACAAGTATTTTTTTGCGGACACGACATTCGGGGCCTAGACGCCGTTAGGACGTGCGATGGAGGCGCTTAGGACGGGCGTGACAGGCGGCAGGGTGCGTCGGTGCGTGGAGGGCAGGGCGCATGCCGGGGCGTTTAGGAGGGGAAGGGGGTGTTTAATAGAATTTAGAGCGCTGGGAATGATGGATGCGATCATACCAGCACTAACGCATCGGATCCCATCAGAACTCCGAAGTTAAGCGTGCTTGGGCGAGAGTAGTACTAGGATGGGTGACCCCCTGGGAAGTCCTCGTGTTGCATCCCTCCTTTTTGTCGGAATTCGGCACGGTTTCGTCTACTCGACAACAAGTATTTTTTTGCGGACACGACATTCGGGGCCTAGACGCCGTTAGGACGTGCGATGGAGGCGCTTAGGACGGGCGTGACAGGCGGCAGGGTGCGTCGGTGCGTGGAGGGCAGGGCGCATGCCGGGGCGTTTGGGAGGGGAAGGGGGTGTTTAATAGAATTTAGAGCGCTAGGAATGATGGATGCGATCATACCAGCACTAACGCACCGGATCCCATCAGAACTCCGAAGTTAAGCGTGCTTGGGCGAGAGTAGTACTAGGATGGGTGACCCCCTGGGAAGTCCTCGTGTTGCATCCCTCCTTTTTGTCGGAATTCGGCACGGTTTCGTCTACTCGACAACAAGTATTTTTTTGCGGACACGACATTCGGGGCCTAGACGCCGTTAGGACGTGCGATGGAGGCGCTTAGGACGGGCGTGACAGGCGGCAGGGTGCGTCGGTGCGTGGAGGGCAGGGCGCATGCCGGGGCGTTTGGGAGGGGAAGGGGGTGTTTAATAGAATTTAGAGCGCTAGGAATGATGGATGCGATCATACCAGCACTAACGCACCGGATCCCATCAGAACTCCGAAGTTAAGCGTGCTTGGGCGAGAGTAGTACTAGGATGGGTGACCCCCTGGGAAGTCCTCGTGTTGCATCCCTCCTTTTTGTCGGAATTCGGCACGGTTTCGTCTACTCGACAACAAGTATTTTTTTGCGGACACGACATTCGGGGCCTAGACGCCGTTAGGACGTGCGATGGAGGCGCTTAGGACGGGCGTGACAGGCGGCAGGGTGCGTCGGTGCGTGGAGGGCAGGGCGCATGCCGGGGCGTTTGGGAGGGGAAGGGGGTGTTTAATAGAATTTAGAGCGCTAGGAATGATGGATGCGATCATACCAGCACTAACGCACCGGATCCCATCAGAACTCCGAAGTGAAGCGTGCTTGGGCGAGAGTAGTACTAGGATGGGTGACCCCCTGGGAAGTCCTCGTGTTGCATCCCTCCTTTTTGTCGGAATTCGGCACGGTTTCGTCTACTCGACAACAAGTATTTTTTTGCGGACACGACATTCGGGGCCTAGACGCCGTTAGGACGTGCGATGGAGGCGCTTAGGACGGGCGTGACAGGCGGCAGGGTGCGTCGGTGCGTGGAGGGCAGGGCGCATGCCGGGGCGTTTGGGAGGGGAAGGGGGTGTTTAATAGAATTTAGAGCGCTAGGAATGATGGATGCGATCATACCAGCACTAACGCACCGGATCCCATCAGAACTCCGAAGTTAAGCGTGCTTGGGCGAGAGTAGTACTAGGATGGGTGACCCCCTGGGAAGTCCTCGTGTTGCATCCCTCCTTTTTGTCGGAATTCGGCACGGTTTCGTCTACTCGACAACAAGTATTTTTTTGCGGACACGACATTCGGGGCCTAGACGCCGTTAGGACGTGCGATGGAGGCGCTTAGGACGGGCGTGACAGGCGGCAGGGTGCGTCGGTGCGTGGAGGGCAGGGCGCATGCCGGGGCGTTTGGGAGGGGAAGGGGGTGTTTAATAGAATTTAGAGCGCTAGGAATGATGGATGCGATCATACCAGCACTAACGCACCGGATCCCATCAGAACTCCGAAGTTAAGCGTGCTTGGGCGAGAGTAGTACTAGGATGGGTGACCCCCTGGGAAGTCCTCGTGTTGCATCCCTCCTTTTTGTCGGAATTCGGCACGGTTTCGTCTACTCGACAACAAGTATTTTTTTGCGGACACGACATTCGGGGCCTAGACGCCGTTAGGACGTGCGATGGAGGCGCTTAGGACGGGCGTGACAGGCGGCAGGGTGCGTCGGTGCGTGGAGGGCAGGGCGCACGCCGGGGCGTTTGGGAGGGGAAGGGGGTGTTTAATAGAATTTAGAGCGCTAGGAATGATGGATGCGATCATACCAGCACTAACGCACCGGATCCCATCAGAACTCCGAAGTTAAGCGTGCTTGGGCGAGAGTAGTACTAGGATGGGTGACCCCCTGGGAAGTCCTCGTGTTGCATCCCTCCTTTTTGTCGGAATTCGGCACGGTTTCGTCTACTCGACAACAAGTATTTTTTTGCGGACACGACATTCGGGGCCTAGACGCCGTTAGGACGTGCGATGGAGGCGCTTAGGACGGGCGTGACAGGCGGCAGGGTGCGTCGGTGCGTGGAGGGCAGGGCGCATGCCGGGGCGTTTGGGAGGGGAAGGGGGTGTTTAATAGAATTTAGAGCGCTAGGAATGATGGATGCGATCATACCAGCACTAACGCACCGGATCCCATCAAAACTCCGAAGTTAAGCGTGCTTGGGCGAGAGTAGTACTAGGATGGGTGACCCCCTGGGAAGTCCTCGTGTTGCATCCCTCCTTTTTGTCGGAATTCGGCACGGTTTCGTCTACTCGACAACAAGTATTTTTTTGCGAACACGACATTCGGGGCCTAGACGCCGTTAGGACGTGCGATGGAGGCGCTTAGGACGGGCGTGACAGGCGGCAGGGTGCGTCGGTGCGTGGAGGGCAGGGCGCACGCCGGGGCGTTTGGGAGGGGAAGGGGGTGTTTAATAGAATTTAGAGCGCTAGGAATGATGGATGCGATCATACCAGCACTAACGCACCGGATCCCATCAGAACTCCGAAGTTAAGCGTGCTTGGGCGAGAGTAGTACTAGGATGGGTGACCCCCTGGGAAGTCCTCGTGTTGCATCCCTCCTTTTTGTCGGAATTCGGCACGGTTTCGTCTACTCGACAACAAGTATTTTTTTGCGGACACGACATTCGGGGCCTAGACGCCGTTAGGACGTGCGATGGAGGCGCTTAGGACGGGCGTGACAGGCGGCAGGGTGCGTCGGTGCGTGGAGGGCAGGGCGCATGCCGGGGCGTTTGGGAGGGGAAGGGGGTGTTTAATAGAATTTAGAGCGCTAGGAATGATGGATGCGATCATACCAGCACTAACGCACCGGATCCCATCAGAACTCCGAAGTTAAGCGTGCTTGGGCGAGAGTAGTACTAGGATGGGTGACCCCCTGGGAAGTCCTCGTGTTGCATCCCTCCTTTTTGTCGGAATTCGGCACGGTTTCGTCTACTCGACAACAAGTATTTTTTTGCGAACACGACATTCGGGGCCTAGACGCCGTTAGGACGTGCGATGGAGGCGCTTAGGACGGGCGTGACAGGCGGCAGGGTGCGTCGGTGCGTGGAGGGCAGGGCGCATGCCGGGGCGTTTGGGAGGGGAAGGGGGTGTTTAATAGAATTTAGAGCGCTAGGAATGATGGATGCGATCATACCAGCACTAACGCACCGGATCCCATCAGAACTCCGAAGTTAAGCGTGCTTGGGCGAGAGTAGTACTAGGATGGGTGACCCCCTGGGAAGTCCTCGTGTTGCATCCCTCCTTTTTGTCGGAATTCGGCACGGTTTCGTCTACTCGACAACAAGTATTTTTTTGCGGACACGACATTCGGGGCCTAGACGCCGTTAGGACGTGCGATGGAGGCGCTTAGGACGGGCGTGACATGCGGCAGGGTGCGTCGGTGCGTGGAGGGCAGGGCGCACGCCGGGGTGTTTGGGAGGGGAAGGGGGTGTTTAATAGAATTTAGAGCGCTAGGAATGATGGATGCGATCATACCAGCACTAACGCACCGGATCCCATCAGAACTCCGAAGTTAAGCGTGCTTGGGCGAGAGTAGTACTAGGATGGGAGACCCCCTGGGAAGTCCTCGTGTTGCATCAATACTTTTTGTCGGAATTCGGCACGGTTTCGTCTAGTCGACAACAAGTATTTTTTTGCGGACACGACATTCGGGGCCTAGACGCCGTTAGGACGTGCGATGGAGGCGCTTAGGACGGGCGTGACAGGCGGCAGGGTGGGTCGGTGCGTGGAGGGCAGGGCGCATGCCGGGGCGTTTGGGAGGGGAAGGGGGTGTTTAACAGAATTTAGAGCGCTAGGAATGATGGATGCGATCATACCAGCACTAACGCACCGGATCCCATCAGAACTCCGAAGTTAAGCGTGCTTGGGCGAGAGTAGTACTAGGATGGGTGACCCCCAGGGAAGTCCTCGTGTTGCATCCCTCCTTTTTGTCGGAATTCGGCACGGTTTCGTCTACTCGACAACAAGTATTTTTTTGCGGACACGACATTCGGGGCCTAGACGCCGTTAGGACGTGCGATGGAGGCGCTTAGGACGGGCGTGAAAGGCGGCAGGGTGCGTCGGTGCGTGGAGGGCAGGGCGCATGCCGGGGCGTTTGGGAGGGGAAGGGGGTGTTTAATAGAATTTAGAGCGCTAGGAATGATGGATGCGATCATACCAGCACTAACGCACCGGATCCCATCAGAACTCCGAAGTTAAGCGTGCTTGGGCGAGAGTAGTACTAGGATGGGAGACCCCCTGGGAAGTCCTCGTGTTGCATCCCTCCTTTTTGTCGGAATTCGGCACGGTTTCGTCTACTCGACAACAAGTATTTTTTTGCGGACACGACATTCGGGGCCTAGACGCCGTTAGGACGTGCGATGGAGGCGCTTAGGACGGGCGTGACATGCGGCAGGGTGCGTCGGTGCGTGGAGGGCAGGGCGCATGCCGGGGCGTTTGGGAGGGGAAGGGGGTGTTTAATAGAATTTAGAGCGCTAGGAATGATGGATGCGATCATACCAGCACTAACGCACCGGATCCCATCAGAACTCCGAAGTTAAGCGTGCTTGGGCGAGAGTAGTACTAGGATGGGTGACCCCCTGGGAAGTCCTCGTGTTGCATCAATACTTTTTGTCGGAATTCGGCACGGTTTCGTCTACTCGACAACAAGTATTTTTTTGCGGACACGACATTCGGGGCCTAGACGCCGTTAGGACGTGCGATGGAGGCGCTTAGGACGGGCGTGACAGGCGGCAGGGTGCGTCGGTGCGTGGAGGGCAGGGCGCACGCCGGGGCGTTTGGGAGGGGAAGGGGGTGTTTAACAGAATTTAGAGCGCTAGGAATGATGGATGCGATCATACCAGCACTAACGCACCGGATCCCATCAGAACTCCGAAGTTAAGCGTGCTTGGGCGAGAGTAGTACTAGGATGGGTGACCCCCTGGGAAGTCCTCTTGTTGCATCCCTCCTTTTTGTCGGAATACGGCACGGTTTCGTCTACTCGACAACAAGTATTTTTTTGCGGACACGACATTCGGGGCCTAGACGCCGTTAGGACGTGCGATGGAGGCGCTTAGGACGGGCGTGACATGCGGCAGGGTGGGTCGGTGCGTGGAGGGCAGGGCGCATGCCGGGGCGTTTGGGAGGGGAAGGGGGTGTTTAACAGAATTTAGAGCGCTAGGAATGATGGATGCGATCATACCAGCACTAACGCACCGGATCCCATCAGAACTCCGAAGTTAAGCGTGCTTGGGCGAGAGTAGTACTAGGATGGGTGACCCCCTGGGAAGTCCTCGTGTTGCATCCCTCCTTTTTGTCGGAATACGGCACGGTTTCGTCTACTCGACAACAAGTATTTTTTTGCGGACACGACATTCGGGGCCTAGACGCCGTTAGGACGTGCGATGGAGGCGCTTAGGACGGGAGTGACATGCGGCAGGGTGCGTCGGTGCGTGGAGGGCAGGGCGCATGCCGGGGCGTTTGGGAGGGGAAGGGGGTGTTTAACAGAATTTAGAGCGCTAGGAATGATGGATGCGATCATACCAGCACTAACGCACCGGATCCCATCAGAACTCCGAAGTTAAGCGTGCTTGGGCGAGAGTAGTACTAGGATGGGTGACCCCCTGGGAAGTCCTCGTGTTGCATCAATACTTTTTGTCGGAATTCGGCACGGTTTCGTCTACTCGACAACAAGTATTTTTTTGCGGACACGACATTCGGGGCCTAGACGCCGTTAGGACGTGCGATGGAGGCGCTTAGGACGGGCGTGACATGCGGCAGGGTGCGTCGGTGCGTGGAGGGCAGGGCGCATGCCGGGGCGTTTGGGAGGGGAAGGGGGTGTTTAATAGAATTTAGAGCGCTAGGAATGATGGATGCGATCATACCAGCACTAACGCACCGGATCCCATCAGAACTCCGAACTTAAGCGTGCTTGGGCGAGAGTAGTACTAGGATGGGTGGCCCCCTGGGAAGTCCTCTTGTTGCATCCCTCCTTTTTGTCGGAATACGGCACGGTTTCGTCTATTCGACAACAAGTATTTTTTTGCGGACACGACATTCGGGGCCTAGACGCCGTTAGGACGTGCGATGGAGGCGCTTAGGACGGGCGTGACAGGCGGCAGGGTGGGTCGGTGCGTGGAGGGCAGGGCGCATGCCGGGGCGTTTGGGAGGGGAAGGGGGTGTTTAACAGAATTTAGAGCGCTAGGAATGATGGATGCGATCATACCAGCACTAACGCACCGGATCCCATCAGAACTCCGAAGTTAAGCGTGCTTGGGCGAGAGTAGTACTAGGATGGGTGACCCCCTGGGAAGTCCTCGTGTTGCATCCCTCCTTTTTGTCGGAATTCGGCACGGTTTCGTCTACTCGACAACAAGTATTTTTTTGCGGACACGACATTCGGGGCCTAGACGCCGTTAGGACGTGCGATGGAGGCGCTTAGGACGGGCGTGACATGCGGCAGGGTGCGTCGGTGCGTGGAGGGCAGGGCGCATGCCGGGGCGTTTGGGAGGGGAAGGGGGTGTTTAATAGAATTTAGAGCGCTAGGAATGATGGATGCGATCATACCAGCACTAACGCATTGGATCCCATCAGAACTCTGAAGTTAAGCGTGCTTGGGCGAGAGTAGTACTAGGATGGGTGACCCCCTGGGAAGTCCTCCTGTTGCATCAATACTTTTTCTCGGAATTCGGCACGGTTTCGTCTACTCGACAACAAGTATTTTTTTGCGGACACGACATTCGGGGCCTAGACGCCGTTAGGACGTGCGATGGAGGCGCTTAGGACGGGCGTGAAAGGCGGCAGGGTGCGTCGGTGCGTGGAGGGCAGGGCGCACGCCGGGGCGTTTGGGAGGGGAAGGGGGTGTTTAATAGAATTTAGAGCGCTAGGAATGATGGATGCGATCATACCAGCACTAACGCACCGGATCCCATCAGAACTCCGAAGTTAAGCGTGCTTGGGCGAGAGTAGTACTAGGATGGGAGACCCCCTGGGAAGTCCTCGTGTTGCATCCCTCCTTTTTGTCGGAATTCGGCACGGTTTCGTCTACTCGACAACAAGTATTTTTTTGCGGACACGACATTCGAGGCCTAGACGCCGTTAGGACGTGCGATGGAGGCGCTTAGGACGGGCGTGACATGCGGCAGGGTGCGTCGGTGCGTGGAGGGCAGGGCGCATGCCGGGGCGTTTGGGAGGGGAAGGGGGTGTTTAACAGAATTTAGAGCGCTAGGAATGATGGATGCGATCATACCAGCACTAACGCACCGGATCCCATCAGAACTCCGAAGTTAAGCGTGCTTGGGCGAGAGTAGTACTAGGATGGGTGACCCCCTGGGAAGTCCTCGTGTTGCATCCCTCCTTTTTGTCGGAATTCGGCACGGTTTCGTCTACTCGACAACAAGTATTTTTTTGCGGACACGACATTCGGGGCCTAGACGCCGTTAGGACGTGCGATGGAGGCGCTTAGGACGGGCGTGAAAGGCGGCAGGGTGCGTCGGTGCGTGGAGGGCAGGGCGCATGCCGGGGCGTTTGGGAGGGGAAGGGGGTGTTTAATAGAATTTAGAGCGCTAGGAATGATGGATGCGATCATACCAGCACTAACGCACCGGATCCCATCAGAACTCCGAAGTTAAGCGTGCTTGGGCGAGAGTAGTACTAGGATGGGAGACCCCCTGGGAAGTCCTCGTGTTGCATCCCTCCTTTTTGTCGGAATTCGGCACGGTTTCGTCTACTCGACAACAAGTATTTTTTTGCGGACACGACATTCGGGGCCTAGACGCCGTTAGGACGTGCGATGGAGGCGCTTAGGACGGGCGTGACAGGCGGCAGGGTGCGTCGGTGCGTGGAGGGCAGGGCGCATGCCGGGGCGTTTGGGAGGGGAAGGGGGTGTTTAATAGAATTTAGAGCGCTAGGAATGATGGATGCGATCATACCAGCACTAACGCACCGGATCCCATCAGAACTCCGAAGTTAAGCGTGCTTGGGCGAGAGTAGTACTAGGATGGGTGACCCCCAGGGAAGTCCTCGTGTTGCATCAATACTTTTTGTCGGAATTCGGCACGGTTTCGTCTACTCGACAACAAGTATTTTTTTGCGGACACGACATTCAGGGCCTAGACGCCGTTAGGACGTGCGATGGAGGCGCTTAGGACGGGCGTGACAGGCGGCAGGGTGCGTCGGTGCGTGGAGGGCAGGGCGCACGCCGGGGCGTTTGGGAGGGGAAGGGGGTGTTTAATAGAATTTAGAGCGCTAGGAATGATGGATGCGATCATACCAGCACTAACGCACCGGATCCCATCAGAACTCCGAAGTTAAGCGTGCTTGGGCGAGAGTAGTACTAGGATGGGTGACCCCCTGGGAAGTCCTCGTGTTGCATCCCTCCTTTTTATCGGAATTCGGCACGGTTTCGTCTACTCGACAACAAGTATTTTTTTGCGGACACGACATTCGGGGCCTAGACGCCGTTAGGACGTGCGATGGAGGCGCTTAGGACGGGCGTGACAGGCGGCAGGGTGCGTCGGTGCGTGGAGGGCAGGGCGCACGCCGGGGCGTTTGGGAGGGGAAGGGGGTGTTTAATAGAATTTAGAGCGCTAGGAATGATGTATGCGATCATACCAGCACTAACGCACCGGATCCCATCAGAACTCCGAAGTTAAGCGTGCTTGGGCGAGAGTAGTACTAGGATGGGTGACCCCCTGGGAAGTCCTCGTGTTGCATCCCTCCTTTTTGTCGGAATTCGGCACGGTTTCGTCTACTCGACAACAAGTATTTTTTTGCGGACACGACATTCGGGGCCTAGACGCCGTTAGGACGTGCGATGGAGGCGCTTAGGACGGGCGTGACATGCGGCAGGGTGCGTCGGTGCGTGGAGGGCAGGGCGCACGCCGGGGCGTTTGGGAGGGGAAGGGGGTCTTTAATAGAATTTAGAGCGCTAGGAATGATGGATGCGATCATACCAGCACTAACGCACCGGATCCCATCAGAACTCCGAAGTTAAGCGTGCTTGGGCGAGAGTAGTACTAGGATGGGTGACCCCCTGGGAAGTCCTCGTGTTGCATCCCTCCTTTTTGTCGGAATTCGGCAAGGTTTCTTCTACTCGACAACAAGTATTTTTTTGCGGACACGACATTCGGGGCCTAGACGCCGTTAGGACGTGCGATGGAGGCGCTTAGGACGGGCGTGACAGGCGGCAGGGTGCGTCGGTGCGTGGAGGGCAGGGCGCACGCCGGGGCGTTTCGGAGGGGAAGGGGGTGTTTAATAGAATTTAGAGCGCTAGGAATGATGGATGCGATCATACCAGCACTAACGCACCGGATCCCATCAGAACTCCGAAGTTAAGCGTGCTTGGGCGAGAGTAGTACTAGGATGGGAGACCCCCTGGGAAGTCCTCGTGTTGCATCCCTCCTTTTTGTCGGAATTCGGCACGGTTTCGTCTACTCGACAACAAGTATTTTTTTGCGGACACGACATTCGGGGCCTAGACGCCGTTAGGACGTGCGATGGAGGCGCTTAGGACGGGCGTGACAGGCGGCAGGGTGCGTCGGTGCGTGGAGGGCAGGGCGCATGCCGGGGCGTTTGGGAGGGGAAGGGGGTGTTTAATAGAATTTAGAGCGCTAGGAATGATGGATGCGATCATACCAGCACTAACGCACCGGATCCCATCAGAACTCCGAAGTTAAGCGTGCTTGGGCGAGAGTAGTACTAGGATGGGTGACCCCCTGGGAAGTCCTCGTGTTGCATCCCTCTTTTTTGTCGGAATTCGGCACGGTTTCGTCTACTCGACAACAAGTATTTTTTTGCGGACACGACATTCGGGGCCTAGATGCCGTTAGGACGTGCGATGGAGGCGCTTAGGACGGGCGTGACAGGCGGCAGGGTGCGTCGGTGCGTGGAGGGCAGGGCGCACGCCGGGGCGTTTCGGAGGGGAAGAGGGTGTTTAATAGAATTTAGAGCGCTAGGAATGATGGATGCGATCATACCAGCACTAACGCACCGGATCCCATCAGAACTCCGAAGTTAAGCGTGCTTGGGCGAGAGTAGTACTAGGATGGGTGACCCCCTGGGAAGTCCTCGTGTTGCATCCCTCCTTTTTGTCGGAATTCGGCACGGTTTCGTCTACTCGACAACAAGTATTTTTTTGCGGACACGACATTCGGGGCCTAGACGCCGTTAGGACGTGCGATGGAGGCGCTTAGGACGGGCGTGACAGGCGGCAGGGTGCGTCGGTGCGTGGAGGGCAGGGCGCACGCCGGGGCGTTTGGGAGGGGAAGGGGGTGTTTAATAGAATTTAGAGCGCTAGGAATGATGGATGCGATCATACCAGCACTAACGCACCGGATCCCATCAGAACTCCGAAGTTAAGCGTGCTTGGGCGAGAGTAGTACTAGGATGGGTGACCCCCTGGGAAGTCCTCGTGTTGCATCCCTCCTTTTTGTCGGAATTCGGCACGGTTTCGTCTACTCGACAACAAGTATTTTTTTGCGGACACGACATTCGGGGCCTGGACGCCGTTAGGACGTGCGATGGAGGCGCTTAAGACGGGCCTGACAGGCGGCAGGGTGCGTCGGTGCGTGGAGGGCAGGGCGCACGCCGGGGCATTTCGGAGGGGAAGAGGGTGTTTAATAGAATTTAGAGCGCTAGGAATGATGGATGCGATCATACCAGCACTAACGCACCGGATCCCATCAGAACTCCGAAGTTAAGCGTGCTTGGGCGAGAGTAGTACTAGGATGGGTGACCCCCTGGGAAGTCCTCGTGTTGCATCCCTCCTTTTTGTCGGAATTCGGCACGGTTTCGTCTACTCGACAACAAGTATTTTTTTGCGGACACGACATTCGGGGCCTAGACGCCGTTAGGACGTGCGATGGAGGCGCTTAGGACGGGCGTGACAGGCGGCAGGGTGCGTCGGTGCGTGGAGGGCAGGGAGCACGCCGGGGCGTTTGGGAGGGGAAGGGGGTGTTTAATAGAATTTAGAGCGCTAGGAATGATGGATGCGATCATACCAGCACTAACGCACCGGATCCCATCAGAACTCCGAAGTTAAGCGTGCTTGGGCGAGAGTAGTACTAGGATGGGTGACCCCCTGGGAAGTCCTCGTGTTGCATCCCTCCTTTTTGTCGGAATTCGGCACGGTTTCGTCTACTCGACAACAAGTATTTTTTTGCGGACACGACATTCGGGGCCTGGACGCCGTTAGGACGTGCGATGGAGGCGCTTAGGACGGGCGTGACAGGCGGCAGGGTGCGTCGGTGCGTGGAGGGCAGGGCGCACGCCGGGGCATTTCGGAGGGGAAGAGGGTGTTTAATAGAATTTAGAGCGCTAGGAATGATGGATGCGATCATACCAGCACTAACGCACCGGATCCCATCAGAACTCCGAAGTTAAGCGTGCTTGGGCGAGAGTAGTACTAGGATGGGTGACCCCCTGGGAAGTCCTCGTGTTGCATCCCTCCTTTTTGTCGGAATTCGGCACGGTTTCGTCTACTCGACAACAAGTATTTTTTTGCGGACACGACATTCGGGGCCTAGACGCCGTTAGGACGTGCGATGGAGGCGCTTAGGACGGGCGTGACAGGCGGCAGGGTGCGTCGGTGCGTGGAGGGCAGGGCGCACGCCGGGGCGTTTGGGAGGGGAAGGGGGTGTTTAATAGAATTTAGAGCGCTAGGAATGATGGATGCGATCATACCAGCACTAACGCACTGGATCCCATCAGAACTCCGAACTTAAGCGTGCTTGGGCGAGAGTAGTACTAGGATGGGTGACCCCCTGGGAAGTCCTCGTGTTGAATCCCTCCTTTTTGTCGGAATTCGGCACGGTTTCGTCTACTCGACAACAAGTATTTTTTTGCGGACACGACATTCGGGGCCTAGACGCCGTTAGGACGTGCGATGGAGGCGCTTAGGACGGGCGTGACAGGCGGCAGGGTGCGTCGGTGCGTGGAGGGCAGGGCGCATGCCGGGGCGTTTGGGAGTGAAAGGGGGTGTTTAATAGAAATTTAGAGCGCTAGGAATAATGGATGTGATAATACCAGTACTAACGCACCGGATCCAATCAAAACTTCAAAGTTAAGCGTGCTTTGGCGAGAGTAGTACTAGGATGGGTGACTCCTGGGAAGTCCTCGTGTTGCATCCCTCATTTTTGTCGCAATTCGGCACGGTTTCGTCTACTCGATAATAAGTATTTTTTTGCGGATACGACATTCAGTGCCTAGACGCCGTTAGGACGGGCAATAGAGGCGCCTAGGACGAGCATGATAGGCGGCAGGGTGCGTCGGTGCGTAAAGGGCAAGACGCATGCCGGGGCGTTTGGGAGGGGAAGGAGGTGTTTAATAGAATTTAGAGCGCTAGGAATGATGTATGCGAACATACCTGCAATAACGCACAAGATCCCATCAGAACTCCGAGGTTAAGCGTGCTTGGGCGAGAGTAGTACTAGGATGGGTGACCCTTTGGGAAGTCTCCGTGTTGCATCCTTCCTTTTTGTCGGAATTCGGCACGGTTTCGTCTACTCGATAATAAGTATTTTTTTGGACATGACATTCGGGGCCTAGACGACATTAGGACGGGTGATGGAGGCGCTTAGGACGGGCGTGACAGGCGGCAGGGTGCATCGGTGCGTGGTGGGCAGGGCGAATACCGGGGCGTTTGGGAGGGTAAGGGGGTGTTTAATAGAATTTAGAGCGCTAGGAATGATGGATGCGTTTATAGCAAAACTAATGCACCGGATCCCATCAGAACTCCGAAGTTAAGCGTGCTTGGGCGATAGTAGTACTAGGATGGGTGACCCCCTGGTAAGTTCTCGTGTTGCATCCCTCTTTTTTGTCGGAATTCGGCACGGTTTCGTCTACTCGATAACAAGTATTTTTTTGCGGACACGACATTCGGGGCCTAGACGCCGTTAGGACGGGCGATGGAGGCGCTTAGGACGGGCGTGACAGGCGGCAGGGTGCGTCGGTGCGTGGAGGGAAGGGCGCATGCCGGGGCGTTTGGGAGGGGAAGGGGGCGCTTAATAGAATTTAGAGCGCTAGGAATGATGGATGCGATCATACCAGCACTAACGCATCGGATCCCATTAGAACTCCGAAGTTAAGCGTGCTTGGGCGAGAGTAGTACTAGGATGGGTGACCCCCTGGGAAGTTCTCATATTGCATCCCTCTTTTTTGTCGGAATTCGGCACGGTTTCGTCTACTCGATAATAAGTATTTTTTTGCAGACACGACATTCGGGGCCTAGACGCCGTTAGGATGGGCGATGGAGGCGCTTAGGACGGGCGTGACAGGCGGCAGGATGCGTCGGTGCGTGGAGGGCAGGGCAAATGCCGGGGCGTTTGAGAGGGGAAGCAGGTGTTTAATAGAAGTTAGAGTGCTAGGAATGATGGATGCGATCATACCAGCACTAAAGCACTAGATCCCATCAAAACACCGAAGTTAAGCGTGCTTGGGCAAGATTAGTACTAGGATTGATGACCCTTTATAAAGTCCTTGTGTTGCATCACTCTTTTTTGTCGGAATTAGGCATGGTTTCGTCTACTCGATATTAAATATTTTTTGCAGACACGACAATCGGGGCCTAGACGTCGTTAGGAGGGGAAGGAGGTGTTTAATAGAATTTAGACCGCCAGGAATGATGGATGCAATCATACTAGCATTAACGCACCGGATACCATCAGAACTCAAAAGTTAAGCGTGCTTGGGCGAGAGTTGTACTAGGATGGGTGACCCCTTGAGAAGTCCTCGTGTTGCATCCCTCTTTTTTTCTTCAAAATTTAGTATGGTTTCGTCTACTCCATAATAAATATTTTTTCTAAATACAACATTCGGAGCCTATACGTAGTTAGGACGGGTGAAAAAGGCATTTAGAACGGGCGTGATAGGCGACATGGTGCGTCGGTGCGTGGAGAAAAGGGAGCATGTTGGAGCGTTTGGGAGGGGAAGGAGGTGTTTAATAGAATTTAGAGCGCTAGGAATGATGGATGCGATTTTACCAGCACTAACGCATCGGATCCTATCAGAACTCCGAAGTTAAGCGTGCTTGGGCGAGAGTATTACAAGGATGGGTTACTACCTGGGAAGTCATCGTGTTGCATCCCTCCTTTTTGAAGCCTTCTAATTAAAAGATATAAAATAAATACATGTCTCAATATTTATGTCTCGAATAGAATAAAATAATAAGTAAAAAGGATACGAAAGACGGCCGGTATCAACATCTACCTCTCGAATCACCTCAGGAGCCTCAGATGAAAATAAGAAAAATTGGGTCACTATCTGATCTCAGAATATACACAAGTGTAGTTAGCAAGGAGTGAGTACCAAAAATGCAGTACCCAACAAGTAAACAACTAAGACAAATAAAAGCAAGTAAAATACACGTACTTTTATCATACCATTCAACCCCCAGACTACAACCCACATAAAAATTAATCCAGTCTAACAGTTCTAGAAGCACAATATTCATATACCTCAATAATAGTACAATTTAATTAGCAAGTGAACCAGCACAATCAGTAATACAGATTAGGGGAATATTAGGGGTAAAAAAACCCACATTTGCAAAAGATTTATGATGCAATGGAATGCAATGCAATGTCACATATCTTGATGCATGTCTATCCTAAATGATACACATTCGCTGATCACTTCAAACTGGAACCCATGGGAGCCTCACATGGACCATGTATCTACCGGAAGAGACCTCCTCTATAACATCCATCGGAAAAGATCTCGGCTGCTGGAAAAGATTTCGCCTATAATATCCGCGAGAAAAGACCTCGGTCGCTAGAAAAGACCTCGACAAATTACTTCGACCAGTAGAAACCTCTATTCCAATATCCAGTATCTCACTTATATCACTTTCTCAACCATCACAAATAAGTGTATGTACAAGTAATGCAGAAAATAAAATGGATATTCACATATACTACCACATAGTCCATAATCACCCAATTACTCAATATCATATCAACAACATATGAGCACTAACGCACCGGATCCCATCAGAACTTTGAAGTTAACTGTGCTTTGGCGAGAGTAGTACTAGGATGGGTGACCTCCTAGAAAGTTCTCGTGTTGCCTCCCTCTTTTTTATCGGAATTTGGCACGGTTTCTTCTACCTGATAATAAATATTTTTTGCAGACACGACACTTGGGGCCTAGACGTCGTTAGGATGGGTGATGGAGGTGCTTAGGACGGGCGTGACAGGTGGAAGGGTGCATTGGTTCATGGAGGACAGGGTGCATGCCTGGGCTTTTGGTAGGGGAAGAAGGTGTTTAATAGAATTTAGAGCGCTAAGAATGATGGATGCGATCATACCAGCACTAACGCATCCGATCACAACAGACTTCGAAGTTAAGCGTGCTTAGGCAAGAGAAGTACTAGAATGGGTGAAACCCTAAAACGTTCTCGTGTTGCATCCCTTTTTTTATCGGAATTCGACACGGTTTTGTATAATCGATAATAAATATTTTTTAGCGGACACGACATTTGGGGCCTAGCCGTCGTTAGGAAGGGTGATGGAGACACTTTGGATGGGCATGACAGGGGGCAGGTTATGTCGGTGCGTAAAGGGTTAGGCGCATGTCGGGGCGTTCGGTAGGGGGAGGAGGTGCATAATAGAATTTAGATCGCTAGGAATGATGGATGCGATCATACCAGCACTAATGCACCGGATCCCATCAAAACTCTGAAGTTGCTTGGGCGAGATTAGTACTTGGATTGGTGACCCATTGGGAAGTCCTCGTGTTGCATCCCTCTTTTTTGTTGGAATTCAGCATGGTTTTGTCTACTCGATAATAAATATTTTTTACAGACACGACATTCGGGGCCTAAACGTTATTAGGATGGGTTATGTAGGTGCTTAGGACGGGCGTGACAAGTGGCTGGGTGCGTCGGTGCGTGGAGGACAGGGCGCTTGCCTGGGCGTTTGGGAGGGGAAGGAGGTTTTGAATAAAATTTAGAGCGCTAGAAATGATGAATGCGATCATACCAGCACTAACGCACCGGATCACCTCAAAACTTCGAAGTTAAGCATGCTTAGGCAAGAGTATTACTAGGATGGGTGACCCCCCGAGAAGTTCTCGTGTTGCATCCCTTTTTTTATCGGATTTTGGAACAGTTTCGAGTAGTCGATAATAAATATTTTTTAGCGGACATGACATTCGGGGCCTACACGTTATTAGGAAGGGTGATGGAGGCGCTTTGGACAGGTGTGACAGGGGCGGGTGACGTCGGCGTGTAAAGGGCAGGGCACATGTCGGGGAGTTTGGGAGTGGGAGGAGGTGTTTAATAGAATTTAGATCGCTAGGAATGATGGATGCGATCATACCAGCACTAACGCACCGGATCCCATCAAAATTCCAAAGTTAAGCGTACTTGGGAGAGAGTAGTATGGGTGACCCCCTGAGAAGTCCTTGTGTTGCATCCCTCCATTTTGTCGGAATTCAGCACAGTTTCATCTACTCGATAATAAATATTGTTTTATGGACACGACATTCGGAACCAAGACAGGACGTTCGAAACTTAGACGTCGTTAGGACGGGTGATAGAGGCACTTAGGATGCGCTTGACCGGCGGCAGGATGTGTCGGTACATGGAGGGCAGGGTGCATGCCGAGGCATTTGAGAGGAGAAGCAGGTGTATAATAGAATTTAGAGCGCTAGGAATGATGGATGCGATCATACCAGCACTAACGCACCGGATCCCATCAAAACGCCGAAGTTAAGCGTGCTTGGGCGAGATTAGTACTAGGATTGGTGACCCTTTGGAAAGTCCTCGTGTTTCATCACTCTTTTTTGTCGGAATTCGGAACGGTTTCGTCTATTCGATATTAAATATTTTTTGCAGACACGACAATCGGGGCCTAAACGTCGTTAGGATGGGTGATAAAGGTGCTTAGGACGGGCGTGACAGGCGGTATGGTGCGTCGATACGTGGAGGACTGGGCGCATGCCTAGCCGTTTGGGAGGTGAAGGAGGTGTTTATTAAAATTTAGAGCGCTAGGAATGATGGATGGGATCATACCAGCACTAACGCACCGGATCACATCAGAAGTTCGAAGTTAAGCGTGCTTGGGCGAGATTAGTACTAAGATGGGTGACCTCTTGGGAAGTCCTCATGTTGCATCCCTCTTTTTTATCGGAATTCGGCACGGTTCCGTCTACTCAATAATATATATTTTTTTCCAGACACGATATTCGGGGCCTAGACGTCGTTAGGATGGGTGATAGAGGTGCCTAGGACGGGCGTGACAGGCGGCAGGGTGCGTCGGTGCGTGGAGGACAGGGTGCATGCCAGGGCATTTGGAAGGGGAAGCAGGTGTTTAATAGAATTTAGAGCATTAGGAATGATGGATGCGATCATACCAGCACTAACGCACCGGATCCCATCAAAACTCTAAAGTTAAACGTGCTTGCGCGAGATTAGTACTAGGAATGGTGACCCTTTGGAAAGTCCTCGTATTGCATCACTCCTTTTTGTCAGAATTTGGCACGGTTTCGTCTACTCGATATTAAATATTTTTTGCAGATACGACAATCGAGGCCTAAACGTCGTTAGGATGGGTGATGGAGGTGCTTAGGACGGGTGTGACAGGAGGCAGGGTAAATCGGTGCGTGGAGGACTGGCACATGCCTGGGCGTTTGGGAGGGAAAGGAGATGTTTAATAAAATTTAGAGCGCTAGGAATGATAGTTGCGATCATACCAGCACTAACGCACCACATCACATCAGAAGTTCAAAGTTAAGCGTGCTTGGGCGAGATTAGTACTAGGATGGGTGATCCCTTCGGAAGTCCTCATGTTGCATCCCTCCTTTTTGTCGGAATTCGGCATGGTTTTGTCTACTCGATAAAAAATATTTTTTTGCAGACACGACATTCGGGGCCTAGGCATCATTAGGATGGGTGATAGAGGTGCGTAGGACGGGCGTGACAGGCAGCAGGGTGCATCGGTGCGTGGAGGACAGGGTGCATGCCGGGGCATTTAAGAGGGGAAGCAAGTGTATAATAGAATTTAGAGCGCTAGGAATGATGGATGCGATCATACCAGCACTAACGCACCGGATCCCATCAAAAATCCGAAGTTAAGCGTGCTTGGGCGAGATTAGTACTAGGATTGGTGACCCATTGGAAAGTCCTCGTGTTTCATCACTCTTTTTTGTCGGAATTCGGCATGGTTTCATCTACTCGATATTAAATATTTTTTGCAAACACGACAATTGAGGCCTAAACGTCGTGAGGATATGTGATGGATGAGCTTAGGACGGGCGTGATAGGCGGTAGGGTGCGTCGGTACGTGGAGGATTGGGCGCATGCCTAGCTGTTTGGGAGGTGAAGGAGGTGTTTAATAAAATTTAGAGCGCTAGGAATGATGGATGCAATCATACCAGCACTAACGCACCGGATCACATCAGAAGTTCGATGTTAAGCGTGCTTGGGAGTGATTAGTACTAGGATGGGTGACCCCTTGGAAAGTCCTCGTGTTGCAACCCTTCTTTTTATTGGAATTCGGCACGGTTTCGTCTACTCGATAATAAATATTTTTTGCAAACACGACATTCGGGGCCTAAACGTCGTTAGGATGGGTGATAGAGGTGCCTAGGACGGGCGTGACAGGCGGCAGGGTGCATCGGTGCGTGGAGGACAGGGTGCATGCCAGGGCATTAAGAAGGGGAAGCAGGTGTTTAATAGAATTTAGAGCGCTAGGAATGATAGATGCGATCATACCAGCACTAACGCACCGGATCCCATCAAAACTCCGAAGTTAAACGTGCTTGGGCGAGATTAGTACTAGGATTGGTGACCCTTTGGAAAGTCCTCGTGTTGCATCACTCCTTTATGTCAGAATTCGGCACGATTTCGTCTATTCGATATTAAATATTTTTTGCAGACACGACAATCAGGGACTAGACATCGTTAGGATGGGTGATGGAGGTGCTTAGGACGGGCGTGACAGGCGGCAGGGTACGTCAGTGCGTGGAGGACTGGGCACACGCCTGGGCGTTTGGGAGGGGAAGGAGGTGTTTAATAAAATTTAGAGCTCTAGGAATGATAGTTGCGATCATACCAGCACTAACGCACCGGATCACATCAGAAGTTCGAAGTTAAGCGTGCTTGGGAGAGATTAGTACTAGGATGGGTGAACCCTTCGGAAGTCTTTATGTTGCATCCCTCCTTTTTGTCGGAATTCGGCACGGTATCGTCTACTCGATAATAAATATTTTTTTGTAGACACGACATTTGGGGCCTAGACATCGTTAGGATGGGTTATAGAGGAGCCTAGGACGGGCGTGACAGGCGGCAGGGTGCATCGGTGCGTGGAGGACAGGGTGCATGCCGGGGCATTTTAGAGGGGAAAGAGGTGTTTAATACAATTTATAGCGCTAAGAATGATGGATGCGATCATACCAGCACTAACGCACCGAATCCCATCAAAACTTCGAAGTTAAATGTGCTTGGGCGAGAATAGTACTAGGATGGGTGAACCAATGGGAAGTTCTCGTTTTGCATCCCTTTTTTCATCGGAATTCGGCACTGTTTCATTTAGTCGATAATAAATATTTTTAGCAGAAACGACATTTGGGGCCTATACATCGTTAGGACGGGTGATGAAAGCGCTTTGGACGGGCGTGACAAGGGGTAGGTTTCGTCGATGCATAAAGGGCAAGGCGCATGCCGGGGCGTTTTGGAGGGGAAGGAGGTGTTTAATAGAATTTATAGCGCTAGGAATGATGGATGCAATCATACCAGCAATAACGCACCAGATCCCATCAAAACTCCAAAGTTAAGCGTCCTTGGGTGATAGTAGTATGGGTGACCCCATGGGAAGTCCTCGTGTTGCATCCCTCCTTTCGCTCTGAATTCGCCACAGTTTCGTCTACTAGATAATAAATATTTTTTTGTGGACACAATATTCGAAACCTAGACGTCGTTAGGATGGGTGATGGAGACGCTAAGGACGGGCGTGACAAGCGCCAGGGTGCGTCGTTGCGTGGAGGGAAGGGCGCATGTCGGGGCGATTGGTAAGGGAAGGAAGTGTTTAATACAATTTAGAGCGCTAGGAATGATGGATGCGATCATACCAGCACTAACGCACTGGATCCCATCAGAACTCCGAAGATAAGCTTACTTGGGCAAGATTAGTACTAGGATAGGTGACCCTATGGGAAGTCCACGTGTTGTATCCCTCCTTTTTGTCGGAATTCGGCACGATTTTGCCTACTCGATAACAAGTATTTTTTTAGGACACGACATTTGGGGCCGAGACGCCGTTAGGACGGGCGTTGAAGGCACTTAGGACGGGCGTGACAGGCGGTAGGGTGCGTCGGTGCATGGAGAGCAGGGCGCATGCCGGGGCGTTTGGGATGGGAAGGGGGTGTTTAATAGAATTTAGAGCGTTAGGAATGATAGATGCGATCATACCAACACTAACGCACCGGATCCCATTAGAACTCTGAAGTTAAGCGTGCTTGGGCGAGAATAGTACTTGGATAGGTGACCCCCTCGGAAGTCTTCGTGTTGCATCCCTCCATTTTGTCGGAATTCGGCACAGTTTTGTCTACTCGATAATAAGTATTTTTTTGCGTACACGACATTCGGGGCATAGACGCCGTTAGGACGGGCGATGGAAGCGCTTAGGACGGGTGTGAAAGGCAGGCGGGTGCGTCGGTACGTGGAAGGCAGGACGCATGCCGGGGCGTTTGGAATGGGAAGGGTGTGTTTAATAGAATTTAGAGCGCTAGGAATGATGGATGCGATCATACCAGCACTAACTCACCGGATCCCATCAGAACTTCGAAGTTAAGCGTGCTTGGGTGAGAGTAGTACTAGGATGGGTGACCCCTTGGGAAGTCCTCGTGTTGCATCCCTCCTTTTTGTCGAAATTCGGTACGGTTTCATCTACTCGATAATAAGTATTTTTTATGCGGACACGACATTAGGGGCCTAGACGCCATTAGGACGAGCGATGGAGTCGCTTAGGACGGGCGTGACAGGCGGCAGGGTTCGTCGGTGCGTGGAGGGCAGGGCGCATGCCGGGGCGTTTGGGAGTGAAAGGGGGTGTTTAATAGAATTTAGAGCGCTAGGAATGATGGATGCGATCATATCAGCACTAACGCACCGGATCTCATCAGAACTCCGAAGATAAGCGTGCTTGGACGAGAGTAGTACTAGGATGGGTGACCCCCTGGAAAGTCCTCGTGTTACATCCCTCCTTTTTGTCGGAAGTCGGCACGATTTTGGCTACTCGATAATAAGTATTTTTTGAGGACACGACATTCGGGGCCTAGACGCCGTTAGGACGAGCATTGGAGGCAGGGTGCGTCGGTGCGTGGAGAACAGGGCGCATGCCGGGGCTTTTGGGATGGGAAGGGGGTGTTCAATAGAATTTAGAGCGCTAGGAATGATGGATGCGATCATACAAGCACTAACGCACCAGATCCCATTAGAACTCCAAAATTAAGCATGCTTGGGCATGAGTAGTACTAGGATGGGTGACCCCCTGGGAAGTCTTCGTGTTGCATCCCTCCTTTCTGTCGGAATTCGGTACGGTTTCGTCTACTCGATAATAAGTATTTTTTTGCGGATACGATATTCGGGGCCTAGACGCCGTTAGGACTGGCGATGGAGGCGCTTAGGACGGACGTGACAGGCGGCAGGGTGCGTCGGTGCGTGAAGGGCAGGGCGCATGCCGGGGCGTTTGGGAGGGGAAGGGGGTGTTTAATAGAATTTAGAGCGCTAGGAATGATGGATGCGATCATACCAGCACTAACTCTCCGGATCCTATCAAAACTCCGAAGTTAAGCGTGCTTGGGCGAGAGTAGTATTAGGATGGGTGACCCCTTGGGAAGTTCTCGTGTTGCATCCCTCCTTTTTGTCGGAATGTGGCATGGTTTTGTCTACTTGATAATAAGTATTTTTTTGCGGACAAGACATTAGGGGCCTAGACGCCATTAGGACGGGCGATGGAGTCACTTAGGACGGGCGTGACAGGCGGCAGGGTTCGTCGGTGCATGGAGGGCAGGGCGCATGCCGGGGCGTTTGGGAGGGAAAGAAGGTGTTTAATAAAATTTAGAGCGCTAAGAATGAATGATGCGATAATACCAGCATTAATGCACCGGATCTCATCAGAACTCCAAAATTAAGCGTGCTTGGACGAGAGTAGTACTAGGATGGGTTACCCCCTGGGAAGTCCTCGTGTTGCATCCCTCCTTTTTGTCGGAATTCGGCACGATTTCGTCTACTCGATAACAAGTATTTTTTTGCCGACACGACATTCGGGGCCTAGACGCCGTTAGGAAGTGCGGTGGAGGCGCTAAGGACGGGCGTGACAGGCGGCAGGGTGCATTAGTGCGTCTAGGCCCCGAATGTCGTGTCCGCAAAAAAATACTTGTTGTCGAGTAGACGAAACTTTGCCGAATTCCGACAAAAAGAAGGGATGCAACACGAGGACTTCCCAAGGGGTCACCCGTCCTAGTACTACTCTCGCCCAAGCACGCTTAACTTTGGAGTTCTGATGGGATCCGGTGCGTTAGTGCTGGTATGATCGCATCCATCAATCCTAGCGCTCTAAATTTTATTAAACACCCCCTTCCCCTCCCAAACGCCCCGGCATCCGCCCTTCCCTCCACGCACCGACGCACCCTGCCGCCTGTCACGAATGTCCTAAGCGCCTCCATCGCCCGTCCTAACGGCGTCTAGGCCCCGAATGTCGTGTGCGCAAAAAAATACTTATTATCGAGTAGACGAAACCGTATCGAATTACGACAAAAAGGAAGGATGCAACACGGAGACTTCCCAGGGGGTCACCCATTCTAGTACTACTCTCGCCCAAGCACGCTTAACACCGAAGTTTTGATGGGATCCGGTGCATTAGTGCTGGTATGATCGCATCCATCATTCGTAGCGCTCTAAATTCTATTATACACCTGCTTCCCTTCTCAAATTCCTCGGCATGCACCCTGCCCTCCATGTACCGATGCACCCTGCCGCCTGTCACGATCGTCCTAAGCGCCTTCATCGCCCGTCCTAACGGCGTCTAGGACCCGAATGTCGTGTTCGTGAAAAAATACTAGTTATCGATTAGATGAAACCGTGCCGAATTCCGACAAAAAGAAGGGATGCAACATGAGGACTTCTAAGGGGGTCACCCATCTTAGTACTACTCTCGCCCAAACACGCTTAACTTCGGAGTTTTGATGGGACCCGGTGAGTTAGTGCTGGTATGATCGCATCCATCATTCCTAGCACTCTAAATTTCTATTAAACACCCCCTTCCCCTCCCAAATGCCCCAGCATGCGCCCTGCCCTCCACGCACCGACGCTCCCTGCCGCCTGTCACACCCGTCCTAAGCGCCTCCATCGCCCGTCCTAACTGCGTCTAGGCCCCGAATGTCGTGTCCGCAAAAAAATACTTGTTATCGAGTAGACGAAACCGTGCCGAATTCCGACAAAAAGAAGGGATGCAACACGAGGACTTCCCAGGGGGTCACCCATCCTAGTACTACTCTCGCCCAAGCACGCTTAACTTCGGAGTTTTGATGGGATCCGGTTAGTTAGTGCTGGTATGATCGCATCCATCATTCTTAGCGCTCTAAATTCTATTAAACACCCCATTCCCCTCCCAAACGCCCTGACATGCGCTCTGCCCTCCACGCACCGACGCACCCTGCTGCCTGTCACGCCCGTCTTAAGCGCCTCCATCGCCCGTCCTAACGGCGTCTATGCCCCGAATGTCCTATCCGAAAAAAAAATACTTATTATCAAGTAGACGAAACCGTGCCGAATTCCGACAAAAAGGAAAAATGCAACACGGGGACTTCCAGGGGTCACCCATCGTAGTACTACTCTCGCCCAAACACACTTAACCTCAGAATTCTGATGGGATCCGGTGCGTTAGTGCTGGTATGATCGCATCCATCATTCCTAGCGCTCTAAATTCTATTAAACACCCCCTTTCCCTCTCAAACGCCCCGGCATGCGTCTTGCCCTCCACGCACCGACGCACCCTGCTGCCTATCATGCTCGTACTATACGCCTCCATCGCCCGTCCTAACGGCGTCTAGGCCCCGAATGTCGTGTGCGCAAAAAAATACTTATTATCGAGTAGACGAAACCGTATCGAATTACGACAAAAAGGAAGGATGCAACACGGAGACTTCCCAGGGGGTCACCCATTCTAGTACTACTCTTGCCCAAGCACGCTTAACACCGAAGTTTTGATGGGATCCGGTGCATTAGTGCTGGTATGATCGCATCCATCATTCGTAGCGCTCTAAATTCTATTATACACCTGCTTCCCTTCTCAAAATCCTCGGCATGCACCCTGCCCTCCATGTACCGATGCACCCTGCCGCCTGTCACGATCGTCCTAAGCGCCTTCATCGCCCGTCCTAACGGCGTCTAGGACCCGAATGTCGTGTCCGTGAAAAAATACTAGTTATCGATTAGACGAAACCGTGCCGAATTCCGACAAAAAGAAGGGATGCAACATGAGGACTTCTAAGGGGGTCACCCATCTTAGTACTACTCTCGCCCAAACACGCTTAACTTCGGAGTTTTGATGGGACCCGGTGAGTTAGTGCTGGTATGATCGCATCCATCATTCCTAACGCTCTAAATTCTATTAAACACCCCCTTCCCCTCCCAAACGCCCCGGCATGCGCCCTCCCCTCCACGCACCGACGCTCCCTGCCGCCTGTCACGACCGTCCTAAGCGCCTCCATCGCCCGTCCTAACGGCGTTTATGCCCCGAATGTCGTGTCCGCAAAAAAATACTTGTTGTCGAGTAGACGAAACCGTACCGAATTCCGACAAAAAGGAGGAATGCAACACGAGGACTTCCCAGGGGGTCACCCATCCTAGTACTACTCTCGCCCAAGCACGCTTAACTTCGGAGTTCTGATGGGATCCAGTGCGTTAGTGCTGGTATGATCGCATCCATCATTCCTAGCGCTCTAAATTCTATTAAACACCCCCTTCCCCTCCCAAACGCCCCGGCATGCGCCCTGCCCTCCACGCACCGACGCACCTTGCCGCCTGTCACGCCCGTCCTAAGCGCCTCCATCGCACGTCCTAACGGCGTCTAGGCCCCGAATGTCGTGTCCGCAAAAAAATACTTGTTGTCGAGTAGACGAAACCGTGCCGAATTCCGACAAAAAGGAGGGATGCAACACGAGGACTTCCCAAGGGGTCACCCATCCTAGTACTACTCTCGCCCAAGCACGCTTATTTTCGGAGTTCTGATGGGATCCGGTGCGTTAGTGCTGGTATGATCGCATCCATCATTCCTAGCGCTCTAAATTCTATTAAACACCCCCTTCCCCTCCCAAACGCCCCGGCATGCGCCCTGCCCTCCACGCACCGACGCACCCTGCCGCCTGTCACGCCCGTCCTAAGCGCCTCCATCGCACGTCCTAACGGCATCTAGGCCCCGAATGTCGTGTCCGCAAAAAAATACTTGTTGTCGAGTAGACGAAACCGTGCCGAATTCCGACAAAAAGGAGGGATGCAACACGAGGACTTCCCAGGAGGTCACCCATCCTAGCACTACTCTCGCCCAAGCACGCTTAACTTCGGAGTTCTGATGGGATCCGGTGCGTTAGTGCTGGTATGATCGCATCCATCATGCCTAGCGCTCTAAATTCTATTAAACACCCCCTTCCCCTCCCAAACGCCCCGGCATGCGCCCTGCCCTCCACGCACCGACGCACCCTGCCGCCTGTCACGCCCGTCCTAAGCGCCTCCATCGCACGTCCTAACGGCGTCTAGGCCCCGAATGTCGTGTCCGCAAAAAAATACTTGTTGTCGAGTAGACGAAACCGTGCCGAATTCCGACAAAAAGGAGGGATGCAACACGAGGACTTCCCAGGGGGTCACCCATCCTAGTACTACTCTCGCCCAAGCACGCTTAACTTCGGAGTTCTGATGGGATCCGGTGCGTTAGTGCTGGTATGATCGCATCCATCATTCCTAGCGCTCTAAATTCTATTAAACACCCCCTTCCCCTCCCAAACGCCCCGGCATGCGCTCTACCCTCCACGCACCGACGCACCCTACCGCCTGTCACGCCCGTCCTAAGCGCCTCCATCGCACGTCCTAACGGCGTCTAGGCCCCGAATGTCGTGTCCGCAAAAAAATACTTGTTGTCGAGTAGACGAAACCGTGCCGAATTCCGACAAAAAGGAGGGATGCAACACGAGGACTTCCCAGGGGGTCACCCATCCTAGTACTATTCTTGCCCAAGCACGCTTAACTTCGGAGTTCTGATGGGATCCGGTGCGTTAGTGCTGGTATGATCGCATCCATCATTCCTAGCGCTCTAAATTCTATTAAACACCCCCTTCCCCTCCCAAACGCCCCGGCATGCGCCCTGCCCTCCATGCACCGACGCACCCTGCCGCCTGTCACGCCCGTCCTAAGCACCTCCATCACCCATCCTAACGACGTTTAGGCCTCGATTGTCGTATCTGCAAAAAATATTTAATATCGAGTAGACGAAACCGTGCCAAATTCTGACAAAAAGGAGTGATGCAATACGAGGACTTTCCAAAGGGTCAACATTCCTAGTACTAATCTCGCGCAAGCACGTTTAACTTTAGAGTTTTGATGGGATCTGGTGCGTTAGTGCTGGTATGATCGCATCCATCATTCCTAACGCTCTAAATTCTATTAAACACCTGTTTCCCCTTCCAAATGCCCTGGCATGCACCCTGTCCTCCATGCACCGACGCACCCTGCCGCCTGTCACGCCCGTCCTAGGCACCTCTATCACCCATCCTAACGACGTCTAGGCCCCGAATATCGTGTCTTGAAAAAAATATATATTATTGAGTAGACGAAACCGTGCCGAATTCCGATAAAAAAAAAGGGATGCAACATGAGGACTTCCCAAGAGGTCACCCATCTTAGTACTAATCTCGCCCAAGCACGCTTAACTTCGAACTTCTGATGTGATCCGGTGCGTTAGTGCTGGTATGATCCCATCCATCATTCCTAGCGCTCTAAATTTTATTAAACACCTCCTTCACCTCCCAAACGGCTAGGCATGCGCCCAGTCCTCCACGTAACGACGCACCATACCGCCTGTCACGCCCGTCCTAAGCGCCTCCATCGCACGTCCTAACGGCGTCTAGGCCCCGAATGTCGTGTCCGCAAAAAAATACTTGTTATCGAGTAGACGAAACCGTGCCGAATTCCGACAAAAAAGAGGGATGCAACACGAGAACTTACCAGGGGGTCACCCATCCTAGTACTACTATCGCCCAAGCACGCTTAACTTCGGAGTTCTGATGGGATCCGGTGCGTTAGTTTTGCTATAAACGCATCCATCATTCCTAGCGCTCTACATTCTATTAAACACCCCCTTACCCTCCCAAACGCCCCGGTATTCGCCCTGCCCACCACGCACCGATGCACCCTGCCGCCTGTCACGCCCGTCCTAAGCGCCTCCATCACCCGTCCTAATGTCGTCTAGGCCCCGAATGTCATGTCCAAAAAAAATACTTATTATCGAGTAGACGAAACCGTGCCGAATTCCGACAAAAAGGAAGGATGCAACACGGAGACTTCCCAAAGGGTCACCCATCCTAGTACTACTCTCGCCCAAGCACGCTTAACCTCGGAGTTCTGATGGGATCTTGTGCGTTATTGCAGGTATGTTCGCATCCATCATTCCTAGCGCTCTAAATTCTATTAAACACCTCCTTCCCCTCCCAAACGCCCCGGCATGCGTCTTGCCCTTTACGCACCGACGCACCCTGCCGCCTATCATGCTCGTCCTAGGCGCCTCTATTGCCCGTCCTAACGGCGTCTAGGCACTGAATGTCGTATCCGCACAAAAATACTTATTATCGAGTAGACGAAACCGTGCCGAATTGCGACAAAAATGAGGGATGCAACACGAGGACTTCCCAGGGGTCACCCATCCTAGTACTACTCTCGCCAAAGCACGCTTAACTTTGAAGTTTTGATTGGATCCGGTGCGTTAGTGCTGGTATTATCACATCCATTATTCCTAGCGCTCTAAATTTCTATTAAACACCCCCTTTCACTCCCAAACGCCCCGGCATGCGCCCTGCCCTCCACGCACCGACGAACCCTGCCGCCTGTCACACCCATCCTAAGCGACTCCATCGCCCATCCTAATGGCGTCTAGGCCCCTAATGTCTTGTCCGCAAAAAAATACTTATTATCGAGTAGACGAAACCGTGCCACATTCCGACAAAAAGGAGGGATGCAACACGAGGACTTCCCAAGGAGTCACCCATCCTAGTACTACTCTCGCCCAAGCACCCTTAACTTCGGAGTTTTGATGGGATCCGGTTAGTTAGTGCTGGTATGATCGCATCCATCATTCTTAGCGCTCTAAATTTTATTAAACACCCCATTCCCCTCCCAAACGCCCTGACATGCCCTCTGCCCTCCACGCACCGACGCACCCTGCTGCCTGTCACGCCCGTCTTAAGCGCCTCCATCGCCCGTCCTAACGGCGTCTATGCCCCGAATGTCCTATCCGAAAAAAAATACTTATTATCGAGTAGACGAAACCGTGCCGAATTCCGACAAAAAGGAAAAATGCAACACGAGGACTTCCAGGGGTCACCCATCGTAGTACTACTCTCGCCCAAGCACACTTAACCTCAGAATTCTGATGGGATCCGGTGCGTTAGTGCTAGTATGATCGCATCCATCATTCTAGCGCTCTAAATTCTATTAAACACCCCCTTTCCCTCTCAAACGCCCCGGCATGCGTCTTGCCCTCCACGCACCGACGCACCCTGCTGCCTGTCATGCTCGTCCTATGCGCCTCCATCGCCCGTCCTAACGGCGTCTAGGCCCCGAATGTCGTGTGCGCAAAAAAATACTTATTATCGAGTAGACGAAACCGTATCGAATTACGACAAAAAGGAAGGATGCAACACGGAGACTTCCCAAGGGGTCACCCATTCTAGTACTACTCTCGCCCAAGCACGCTTAACACCGAAGTTTTGATGGGATCCGGTGCATTAGTGCTGGTATGATCGCATCCGTCATTCGTAGCGCTCTAAATTCTATTATACACCTGCTTCCCCTCTCAAATGCCTCGGCATGCACCCTGCCCTCCATGTACCGACGCACCCTGCCGCCTGTCACGATCGTCCTAAGCGCCTTCATCGCCCGTCCTAACGGCGTCTAGGACCCGAATGTCGTGTCCGTGAAAAAATACTTATTATCGAGTAGGCGAAATCGTGCCGAATTCCGACAAAAAGGAGGGATGCAACAAGTGGACTTCCCGGGAGGTCATCCATCTTAGTACTACTCTCGCCCAAAAACGCTTAACTTAGGAGTTCTGATCGTATCCGGTGCGTTAGTGCTGGTATGATCGCATCCATCATTCCTAGCGCTCTAAATTCTATTAAACACCCCTTTCCCTCCCAAACGCCCCGGCATGCGCCCTGCCCTCCACGCACCGACGCACCCTGCCGCCTGTCACGCCCGTCCTAAGCGCTTCCATCGTTCGTCCTAACGGCGTCTAGGCCCCTAATGTCGTGTCCGCAAAAAAATACTTATTATCGAGTAGACGAAACCGTGCCGAATTCCGACAAAAAGGAGGGATGCAACACGAGGACTTCCCAAGGGGTCACCCATCCTAGTACTACTCTCGCCCAAGCACGCTTAACTTCGGAGTTCTGATGGGATTCGGTGCGTTAGTGCTGGTATGATCGCATCCATCATTCCTAGCGCTCTAAATTCTATTAAACACCCCCTTCCCCTCCCAAACGCCCCGGCATGCGCCATGCCCTCCACGCACCGACTCACCCTGCCGCCTGTCACGCACGTCCTAAGCGCCTCCATCGCACGTCCTAATGGCGTCTAGGCCCCGAATGTCGTGTCCGCAAAAAAATACTTATTATCGAGTAGACGAAACCGTGCCGAATTCCGACAAAAAGGAGGGATGCAACACGAGGACTTCCCAAGGGGTCACCCATCCTAGTACTACTCTCGCCCAAGCACGCTTAACTTCGGAGTTCTGATGGGATTCGGTGCGTTAGTGCTGGTATGATCGCATCCATCATTCCTAGCGCTCTAAATTCTATTAAACACCCCCTTCCCCTCCCAAACGCCCCGGCATGCGCCATGCCCTCCACGCACCGACTCACCCTGCCGCCTGTCACGCACGTCCTAAGCGCCTCCATCGCACGTCCTAATGGCGTCTAGGCCCCGAATGTCGTGTCCGCAAAAAAATACTTGTTATCGAGTAGACGAAACCGTGCCGAATTCCGACAAAAAGGAGGGATGCAACACGAGGACTTCCCAGGGGGTCATCCATCCTAGTACCACTCTAGCCCAAGCACGCTTAACTTCGGAGTTCTGATGGGATCCGGTGCGTTAGTGCTGGTATGATCGCATCCATCATTCTTAGCGCTCTAAATTCTATTAAACATCCCCTTCCCCTCCCAAACGCCTCGGCATGCGCCCTGCCCTCCACGCACAGACGCACCCTGCCGCCTGTCACGCCCGTCCTAAGCGCCTCCATCGCACGTCCTAACGGCGTCTAGGCCCTGAATGTCGTGTCCGCAAAAAAATACTTGTTATCGAATAGACGAAACCGTGCCGAATTCCGACAAAAAGGAGGGATGCAACACGAGGACTTCCCAAGGGGTCACCCATCCTAGTACTACTCTCGCCCAAGCAAGCTTAACTTCGGAGTTCTGATGGGATCCGGTGCGTTAGTGCTGGTATGATCGCATCCATCATTCCTAGCGCTCTAAATTCTATTAAACACGCCTTTACCCTCCCAAACGCCCCGACATGCGCCCTGCCCTCCACGCACCGACGCACCCTGCTGCCTATCACGCCCGTCCTAAGCGCCTCCATCGCACGTCCTAACGGCGTCTAGGCCCCGAATGTCGTGTCCGCAAAAAAATACTTGTTATCGAGTAGACAAAACCGTGCCGAATTCCGACAAAAAGGAGGGATGCAACACGAGGACTTCCCAGGGGGTTACCCATCCGAGTACTACTCTCGCCCAAGCACGCTTAACTTCGGAGTTCTGATGGGATCCGGTGCGTTAGTGCTGGTATGATCGCATCCATCATTCCTAGCGCTCTAAATTCTATTAAACACCCCCATACCCTCCCAAACGCCCCGGCATGCGCCCTGCCCTCCACGCACCGACGCACCCTGCCGCCTGTCACGCCCGTCCTAAGCGCCTCCATCGCACGTCCTAACGGCGTCTAGGCCCCGAATGTCGTGTCCGCAGGAAAATACTTGTTGTCGAATAGACGAAATCGTGCCGAATTTCGACAAAAAGGAGGGATGCAACACGAGGACTTCCCAGGGGGTCACCCATCCTAGTACTACTCTCGCACAAGCACGCTTAACTTCGGAGTTCTGATGTGATCCGGTGCGTTAGTGCTGGTATGATCGCATCCATCATTCCTAGCGCTCTAAATTCTATTAAACACCCCCTTCCCCTCCCAAACGCCCCGGCATGCGCCCTGCCCTCCACGCACCGACGCACCCTGCCGCCTGTCACGCCCGTCCTAAGCGCCTCCATCGCACGTCCTAACGGCGTCTAAGCCCCTAATGTCGTGTCCGAAAAAAATACTTGTTGTCGAGTAGACGAAACCGTGCCGAATTCCGACAAAAAAGAGGGATGCAACACGAGGACTTCCCAAGGGGTCACCCATCCTAGTACTACTCTCGCCCAAGCACGCTTAACTTCGGAGTTCTGATGGGATCCGGTGCGTTAGTGCTGGTATGATCGCTTCCATCATTCCTAGCGCTCTAAATTCTATTAAACACCCCCTTCCCCTCCCAAACGCCCCGGCATGCGCCCTGCCCTCCACGCACCGACGCACCCTGCCGCCTGTCACGCCCGTCCTAAGCGCCTCCATCGCACGTCCTAACGGCGTCTAGGCCCCGAATGTCGTGTCCGCAGTAAAATACTTGTTGTCGAATAGACGAAATCGTGCCGAATTTCGACAAAAAGGAGGGATGCAACACGAGGACTTCCCAGGGGGTCACCCATCCTAGTACTACTCTCGCACAAGCACGCTTAACTTCGGAGTTCTGATGTGATCCGGTGCGTTAGTGCTGGTATGATCGCATCCACCATTCCTAGCGCTCTAAATTCTATTAAACACCTCCTTCCCCTCCCAAATGCCCTAGCATGCGCCCTGCCCTCCACGCACCGAAGCACCCTGCCGCGTGTCACGCCCGTCCTAAGCACCTCCATCGCACGTCCTAACGGCGTCTAGGCCCCGAATGTCTTGTCCGCAAAAAAATACTTGTTATCGAGTAGACGAAACCGTGCCGAATTCCGACAAAAAGGAAGGATGCAACACGGAGACTTCCCAAGGGGTCACCCATTCTAGTACTACTCTCGCCCAAGCACGCTTAACACCGAAGTTTTGATGGGATCCGGTGCATTAGTGCTGGTATGATCGCATCCGTCATTTGTAGCGCTCTAAATTCTATTATACACCTGCTTCCCCTCTCAAATGCCTCGGCATGCACCCTGCCCTCCATGTACCGACGCACCCTGCCGCCTGTCACGATCGTCCTAAGCGCCTTCATCGCCCGTCCTAACGGCGTCTAGGACCCGAATGTCGTGTCCGTGAAAAAATACTTATTATCGAGTAGGCGAAATCGTGCCGAATTCCGACAAAAAGGAGGGATGCAACAAGTGGACTTCCCGGGAGGTCATCCATCTTAGTACTACTCTCGCCCAAATACGCTTAACTTAGGAGTTCTGATCGTATCCGGTGCGTTAGTGCTGGTATGATCGCATCCATCATTCCTAGCGCTCTAAATTCTATTAAACACCCCTTTCCCTCCCAAACGCCCCGGCATGCGCCCTGCCCTCCACGCACCGACGCACCCTGCCGCCTGTCACGCCCGTCCTAAGCGCTTCCATCGTTCGTCCTAACGGCGTCTAGGCCCCTAATGTCGTGTCCGCAAAAAAATACTTATTATCGAGTAGACGAAACCGTGCCGAATTCCGACAAAAAGGAGGGATGCAACACGAGGACTTCCCAAGGGGTCACCCATCCTAGTACTACTCTCACCCAAGCACGCTTAACTTCGGAGTTCTGATGGGATCCGGTGCGTTAGTGCTGGTATGATCGCATCCATCATTCCTAGCGCTCTAAATTCTATTAAACACCCCCTTCCCCTCCCAAACGCCCCGGCATGCGCCATGCCCTCCACGCACCGACTCACCCTGCCGCCTGTCACGCACGTCCTAAGCGCCTCCATCGCACGTCCTAATGGCGTCTAGGCCCCGAATGTCGTGTCCGCAAAAAAATACTTGTTATCGAGTAGACGAAACCGTGCCGAATTCCGACAAAAAGGAGGGATGCAACACGAGGACTTCCCAGGGGGTCATCCATCCTAGTACCACTCTAGCCCAAGCACGCTTAACTTCGGAGTTCTGATGGGATCCGGTGCGTTAGTGCTGGTATGATCGCATCCATCATTCTTAGCGCTCTAAATTCTATTAAACATCCCCTTCCCCTCCCAAACGCCCCGGCATGCGCCCTGCCCTCCACGCACAGACGCACCCTGCCGCCTGTCACGCCCGTCCTAAGCGCCTCCATCGCACGTCCTAACGGCGTCTAGGCCCTGAATGTCGTGTCCGCAAAAAAATACTTGTTATCGAATAGACGAAACCGTGCCGAATTCCGACAAAAAGGAGGGATGCAACACGAGGACTTCCCAAGGGGTCACCCATCCTAGTACTACTCTCGCCCAAGCAAGCTTAACTTCGGAGTTCTGATGGGATCCGGTGCGTTAGTGCTGGTATGATCGCATCCATCATTCCTAGCGCTCTAAATTCTATTAAACACGCCTTTACCCTCCCAAACGCCCCGACATGCGCCCTGCCCTCCACGCACCGACGCACCCTGCTGCCTATCACGCCCCTCCTAAGCGCCTCCATCGCACGTCCTAACGGCGTCTAGGCCCCGAATGTCGTGTCCGCAAAAAAATACTTGTTATCGAGTAGACAAAACCGTGCCGAATTCCGACAAAAAGGAGGGATGCAACACGAGGACTTCCCAGGGGGTTACCCATCCTAGTACTACTCTCGCCCAAGCACGCTTAACTTCGGAGTTCTGATGGGATCCGGTGCGTTAGTGCTGGTATGATCGCATCCATCATTCCTAGCGCTCTAAATTCTATTAAACACCCCCATACCCTCCCAAACGCCCCGGCATGCGCCCTGCCCTCCACGCACCGACGCACCCTGCCGCCTGTCACGCCCGTCCTAAGCGCCTCCATCGCACGTCCTAACGGCGTCTAGTCCCCGAATGTCGTGTCCGCAAAAAAAATACTTGTTGTCGAATAGACGAAATCGTGCCGAATTTCGACAAAAAGGAGGGATGCAACACGAGGACTTCCCAGGGGGTCACCCATCCTAGTACTACTCTCGCACAAGCACGCTTAACTTCGGAGTTCTGATGTGATCCGGTGCGTTAGTGCTGGTATGATCGCATCCATCATTCCTAGCGCTCTAAATTCTATTAAACACCCCCTTCCCCTCCCAAACGCCCCGGCATGCGCCCTGCCCTCCACGCACCGACGCACCCTGCCGCCTGTCACGCCCGTCCTAAGCGCCTCCATCGCACGTCCTAACGGCGTCTAAGCCCCTAATGTCGTGTCCGAAAAAAATACTTGTTGTCGAGTAGACGAAACCGTGCCGAATTCCGACAAAAAAGAGGGATGCAACACGAGGACTTCCCAAGGGGTCACCCATCCTAGTACTACTCTCGCCCAAGCACGCTTAACTTCGGAGTTCTGATGGGATCCGGTGCGTTAGTGCTGGTATGATCGCTTCCATCATTCCTAGCGCTCTAAATTCTATTAAACACCCCCTTCCCCTCCCAAACGCCCCGGCATGCGCCCTGCCCTCCACGCACCGACGCACCCTGCCGCCTGTCACGCCCGTCCTAAGCGCCTCCATCGCACGTCCTAACGGCGTCTAGGCCCCGAATGTCGTGTCCGCAGTAAAATACTTGTTGTCGAATAGACGAAATCGTGCCGAATTTCGACAAAAAGGAGGGATGCAACACGAGGACTTCCCAGGGGGTCACCCATCCTAGTACTACTCTCGCACAAGCACGCTTAACTTCGGAGTTCTGATGTGATCCGGTGCGTTAGTGCTGGTATGATCGCATCCACCATTCCTAGCGCTCTAAATTCTATTAAACACCTCCTTCCCCTCCCAAATGCCCTAGCATGCGCCCTGCCCTCCACGCACCGAAGCACCCTGCCGCGTGTCACGCCCGTCCTAAGCACCTCCATCGCACGTCCTAACGGCGTCTAGGCCCCGAATGTCTTGTCCGCAAAAAAATACTTGTTATCGAGTAGACGAAACCGTGCCGAATTCCGACAAAAAGGAAGGATGCAACACGGAGACTTCCCAAGGGGTCACCCATTCTAGTACTACTCTCGCCCAAGCACGCTTAACACCGAAGTTTTGATGGGATCCGGTGCATTAGTGCTGGTATGATCGCATCCGTCATTCGTAGCGCTCTAAATTCTATTATACACCTGCTTCCCCTCTCAAATGCCTCGGCATGCACCCTGCCCTCCATGTACCGACGCACCCTGCCGCCTGTCACGATCGTCCTAAGCGCCTTCATCGCCCGTCCTAACGGCGTCTAGGACCCGAATGTCGTGTCCGTGAAAAAATACTTATTATCGAGTAGGCGAAATCGTGCCGAATTCCGACAAAAAGGAGGGATGCAACAAGTGGACTTCCCGGGAGGTCATCCATCTTAGTACTACTCTCGCCCAAATACGCTTAACTTAGGAGTTCTGATCGTATCCGGTGCGTTAGTGCTGGTATGATCGCATCCATCATTCCTAGCGCTCTAAATTCTATTAAACACCCCTTTCCCTCCCAAACGCCCCGGCATGCGCCCTGCCCTCCACGCACCGACGCACCCTGCCGCCTGTCACGCCCGTCCTAAGCGGTTCCATCGTTCGTCCTAACGGCGTCTAGGCCCCTAATGTCGTGTCCGCAAAAAAATACTTATTATCGAGTAGACGAAACCGTGCCGAATTCCGACAAAAAGGAGGGATGCAACACGAGGACTTCCCAAGGGGTCACCCATCCTAGTACTACTCTCGCCCAAGCACGCTTAACTTCGGAGTTCTGATGGGATCCGGTGCGTTAGTGCTGGTATGATCGCATCCATCATTCCTAGCGCTCTAAATTCTATTAAACACCCCCTTCCCCTCCCAAACGCCCCGGCATGCGCCATGCCCTCCACGCACCGACTCACCCTGCCGCCTGTCACGCACGTCCTAAGCGCCTCCATCGCACGTCCTAATGGCGTCTAGGCCCCGAATGTCGTGTCCGCAAAAAAATACTTGTTATCGAGTAGACGAAACCGTGCCGAATTCCGACAAAAAGGAGGGATGCAACACGAGGACTTCCCAGGGGGTCATCCATCCTAGTACCACTCTAGCCCAAGCACGCTTAACTTCGGAGTTCTGATGGGATCCGGTGCGTTAGTGCTGGTATGATCGCATCCATCATTCTTAGCGCTCTAAATTCTATTAAACATCCCCTTCCCCTCCCAAACGCCCCGGCATGCGCCCTGCCCTCCACGCACAGACGCACCCTGCCGCCTGTCACGCCCGTCCTAAGCGCCTCCATCGCACGTCCTAACGGCGTCTAGGCCCTGAATGTCGTGTCCGCAAAAAAATACTTGTTATCGAATAGACGAAACCGTGCCGAATTCCGACAAAAAGGAGGGATGCAACACGAGGACTTCCCAAGGGGTCACCCATCCTAGTACTACTCTCGCCCAAGCAAGCTTAACTTCGGAGTTCTGATGGGATCCGGTGCGTTAGTGCTGGTATGATCGCATCCATCATTCCTAGCGCTCTAAATTCTATTAAACACGCCTTTACCCTCCCAAACGCCCCGACATGCGCCCTGCCCTCCACGCACCGACGCACCCTGCTGCCTATCACGCCCCTCCTAAGCGCCTCCATCGCACGTCCTAACGGCGTCTAGGCCCCGAATGTCGTGTCCGCAAAAAAATACTTGTTATCGAGTAGACAAAACCGTGCCGAATTCCGACAAAAAGGAGGGATGCAACACGAGGACTTCCCAGGGGGTTACCCATCCGAGTACTACTCTCGCCCAAGCACGCTTAACTTCGGAGTTCTGATGGGATCCGGTGCGTTAGTGCTGGTATGATCGCATCCATCATTCCTAGCGCTCTAAATTCTATTAAACACCCCCATACCCTCCCAAACGCCCCGGCATGCGCCCTGCCCTCCACGCACCGACGCACCCTGCCGCCTGTCACGCCCGTCCTAAGCGCCTCCATCGCACGTCCTAACGGCGTCTAGGCCCCGAATGTCGTGTCCGCAGAAAAATACTTGTTGTCGAATAGACGAAATCGTGCCGAATTTCGACAAAAAGGAGGGATGCAACACGAGGACTTCCCAGGGGGTCACCCATCCTAGTACTACTCTCGCACAAGCACGCTTAACTTCGGAGTTCTGATGTGATCCGGTGCGTTAGTGCTGGTATGATCGCATCCATCATTCCTAGCGCTCTAAATTCTATTAAACACCCCCTTCCCCTCCCAAACGCCCCGGCATGCGCCCTGCCCTCCACGCACCGACGCACCCTGCCGCCTGTCACGCCCGTCCTAAGCGCCTCCATCGCACGTCCTAACGGCGTCTAAGCCCCTAATGTGGTGTCCGAAAAAAATACTTGTTGTCGAGTAGACGAAACCGTGCCGAATTCCGACAAAAAGGAGGGATGCAACACGAGGACTTCCCAAGGGGTCACCCATCCTAGTACTACTCTCGCCCAAGCACGCTTAACTTCGGAGTTCTGATGGGATCCGGTGCGTTAGTGCTGGTATGATCGCTTCCATCATTCCTAGCGCTCTAAATTCTATTAAACACCCCCTTCCCCTCCCAAACGCCCCGGCATGCGCCCTGCCCTCCACGCACCGACGCACCCTGCCGCCTGTCACGCCCGTCCTAAGCGCCTCCATCGCACGTCCTAACGGCGTCTAGGCCCTGAATGTCGTGTCCGCAAAAAAATACTTGTTATCGAATAGACGAAACCGTGCCGAATTCCGACAAAAAGGAGGGATGCAACACGAGGACTTCCCAAGGGGTCACCCATCCTAGTACTACTCTCGCCCAAGCAAGCTTAACTTCGGAGTTCTGATGGGATCCGGTGCGTTAGTGCTGGTATGATCGCATCCATCATTCCTAGCGCTCTAAATTCTATTAAACACGCCTTTACCCTCCCAAACGCCCCGACATGCGCCCTGCCCTCCACGCACCGACGCACCCTGCTGCCTATCACGCCCCTCCTAAGCGCCTCCATCGCACGTCCTAACGGCGTCTAGGCCCCGAATGTCGTGTCCGCAAAAAAATACTTGTTATCGAGTAGACAAAACCGTGCCGAATTCCGACAAAAAGGAGGGATGCAACACGAGGACTTCCCAGGGGGTCACCCATCCGAGTACTACTCTCGCCCAAGCACGCTTAACTTCGGAGTTCTGATGGGATCCGGTGCGTTAGTGCTGGTATGATCGCATCCATCATTCCTAGCGCTCTAAATTCTATTAAACACCCCCATACCCTCCCAAACGCCCCGGCATGCGCCCTGCCCTCCACGCACCGACGCACCCTGCCGCCTGTCACGCCCGTCCTAAGCGCCTCCATCGCACGTCCTAACGGCGTCTAGGCCCCGAATGTCGTGTCCGCAGAAAAATACTTGTTGTCGAATAGACGAAATCGTGCCGAATTTCGACAAAAAGGAGGGATGCAACACGAGGACTTCCCAGGGGGTCACCCATCCTAGTACTACTCTCGCACAAGCACGCTTAACTTCGGAGTTCTGATGTGATCCGGTGCGTTAGTGCTGGTATGATCGCATCCATCATTCCTAGCGCTCTAAATTCTATTAAACACCCCCTTCCCCTCCCAAACGCCCCGGCATGCGCCCTGCCCTCCACGCACCGACGCACCCTGCCGCCTGTCACGCCCGTCCTAAGCGCCTCCATCGCACGTCCTAACGGCGTCTAAGCCCCTAATGTCGTGTCCGAAAAAAATACTTGTTGTCGAGTAGACGAAACCGTGCCGAATTCCGACAAAAAGGAGGGATGCAACACGAGGACTTCCCAAGGGGTCACCCATCCTAGTACTACTCTCGCCCAAGCACGCTTAACTTCGGAGTTCTGATGGGATCCGGTGCGTTAGTGCTGGTATGATCGCTTCCATCATTCCTAGCGCTCTAAATTCTATTAAACACCCCCTTCCCCTCCCAAACGCCCCGGCATGCGCCCTGCCCTCCACGCACCGACGCACCCTGCCGCCTGTCACGCCCGTCCTAAGCGCCTCCATCGCACGTCCTAACGGCGTCTAGGCCCCGAATGTCGTGTCCGCAGAAAAATACTTGTTGTCGAATAGACGAAATCGTGCCGAATTTCGACAAAAAGGAGGGATGCAACACGAGGACTTCCCAGGGGGTCACCCATCCTAGTACTACTCTCGCACAAGCACGCTTAACTTCGGAGTTCTGATGTGATCCGGTGCGTTAGTGCTGGTATGATCGCATCCACCATTCCTAGCGCTCTAAATTCTATTAAACACCTCCTTCCCCTCCCAAATGCCCTGGCATGCGCCCTGCCCTCCACGCACCGAAGCACCCTGCCGCGTGTCACGCCCGTCCTAAGCACCTCCATCGCACGTCCTAACGGCGTCTAGGCCCCGAATGTCTTGTCCGCAAAAAAATACTTGTTATCGAGTAGACGAAACCGTGCCGAATTCCGACAAAAAGGAGGGATGCAACACGAGGACTTCCCAGGGGGTCACCCATCCTAGTACTACTCTCGCCCAAGCACGCTTAACTTCGGAGTTCGGATGGGATCCGGTGCGTTAGTGCTGGTATGATCGCATCCATCATTCCTAGCGCTCTAAATTCTATTAAACACCCCCTTCCCCTCCCAAACGCCCCGGCATGCGCCCTGCCCTCCACGCACCGACGCACCCTGCCGCCTGTCACGCCCGTCCTAAGCGCCTCCATCGCACGTCCTAACGGCGTCTAAGCCCCTAATGTCGTGTCCGAAAAAAATACTTGTTGTCGAGTAGACGAAACCGTGCCGAATTCCGACAAAAAGGAGGGATGCAACACGAGGACTTCCCAAGGGGTCACCCATCCTAGTACTACTCTCGCCCAAGCACGCTTAACTTCGGAGTTCTGATGGGATCCGGTGCGTTAGTGCTGGTATGATCGCTTCCATCATTCCTAGCGCTCTAAATTCTATTAAACACCCCCTTCCCCTCCCAAACGCCCCGGCATGCGCCCTGCCCTCCACGCACCGACGCACCCTGCCGCCTGTCACGCGCGTCCTAAGCGCCTCCATCGCACGTCCTATCGGCATCTAGGCCCCGAATGTCGTGTCCGCAAAAAAATACTTGTTATCGTGTAGACGAAACCGTGCCGAATTCCTACAAAAAAGAGGGATGCAACACGAGGACTTCCTACGGGGTCATCCATCCTAGTACCACTCTCGCCCAAGCACGCTTAACTTCGGAGTTCTGATGGGATCCGGTGCGTTAGTGCTGGTATGATCACATCCATCAATCCTAGCGCTCTAAATTCTATTAAACACCCCCTTCCCCTCCCAAACGCCCCGGCATGCGCCCTGCCCTCCACGCACCGACGCACCATGCCGCCTGTCACGCCCGTCCTAAGCGCCTCCATCGCACGTCCTAACGGCGTCTAGGCCCCGAATGTCGTGTCCGCAAAAAAATACTTGTTATCGAGTAGACGAAACCGTGCCGAATTCTCATAAAAAGGAGGGATGCAACACGAGGACTTCCCAGGGGGTTACCCATACTAGTACTACTCTCGCCCAAGCACACTTAACTTCTGAGTTCGGATGGGATCCGGTGCGTTAGTGCTGGTATGATCGCATCCATCATTCCTAGCGCTCTAAATTCTATTAAACACCCCCTTCCCCTCCCAAACGCCCCGGCATGCGCCCTGCCCTCCACGCACCGACGCACCCTGCCGCCTGTCACGCCCGTCCTAAGCGCCTCCATCGCACGTCCTAACGGCGTCTAGGCCCCGAATGTCGTGTCCGCAAAAAATATTTGTTGTCGATTAGACGAAACCCTGCCGAATTCCGACAAAAAAGAGGGATGCAACACGAGGACTTCCCAGGGGGTCACCCATCCTAGTACTACTCTCGCCCAAGCACGCTTAACTTCGGAGTTCTGATGGGATCCGGTGCGTTAGTGCTAGTATGATCGCATCCATCATTCTTAGCGCTCTAAATTCTATTAAACACCCCCTTCCCCTCCCAAACGCCCCGGCATGCGCCCTGCCCTCCACGCACCGACGCACCCTGCCGCTTGTCACGCCCGTCCTAAGCGCCTCCATCGCACGTCCTAACGGCGTCTAAGCCCCTAATGTCGTGTCCGCAAAAAAATACTTGTTGTCGAGTAGACGAAACCGTGCCGAATTCCGACAAAAAGGAGGGATGCAACACGAGGACATCCCAGGGGGTCACCCATCCTAGTACTACTCTCGCCCAAGCACGCTTAACTTCGGAGTTTTGATGGAATCCGCACCGACGTGGAGGGCAGGGCGCATGCCGGGGCGTTTGGGAGGGGAAGGGGGTGTTTAACAGAATTTAGAGCGCTAGGAATGATGGATGCGATCATACCAGCACTAACGCACCGGATCCCATCAGAACTCCGAAGTTAAGCGTGCTTGGGCGAGAGTAGTACTAGGATGGGAGACCCCCTGGGAAGTCCTCTTGTTGCATCCCTCCTTTTTGTCGGAATTCGGCACGGTTTCGTCTACTCGACAACAAGTATTTTTTTGCGGACACGACATTAGGGGCCTAGACGCCGTTAGGACGTGCGATGGAGGCGCTTAGGACGGGCGTGACATGCGGCAGGGTGCGTCGGTGCGTGGAGGGCAGGGCGCATGCCGGGGCGTTTGGGAGGGGAAGGGGGTGTTTAATAGAATTTAGAGCGCTAGGAATGATGGATGCGATCATACCAGCACTAACGCACCGGATCCCATCAGAACTCCGAACTTAAGCGTGCTTGGGCGAGAGTAGTACTAGGATGGGTGACCCCTTGGGAAGTTCTCGTGTTGCATCCCTCCTTTTTGTCGGAATGTGGCATGGTTTTGTCTACTTGATAATAAGTATTTTTTTGCGGACAAGACATTAGGGGCCTGGACGCCGTTAGGACGGGCGATGGAGTCGCTTAGGACGGGCGTGACAGGCGGCAGGGTGCGTCGGTGCATGGAGGGCAGGGCGCATGCCGGGGCGTTTGGGAGGGAAAGAAGGTGTTTAATAGAATTTAGAGCGCTAAGAATGAATGATGCGATAATACCAGCATTAATGCACCGGATCTCATCAGAACTCCAAAGTTAAGCGTGCTTGGACGAGAGTAGTACTAGGATGGGTTACCCCCTGGGAAGTCCTCGTGTTGCATCCCTCCTTTTTGTCGGAATTCGGCACGATTTCGTCTACTCGATAACAAGTATTTTTTTGCCGACACGACATTCGGGGCCTAGACGCCGTTAGGAAGTGCGGTGGAGGCGCTAAGGACGGGCGTGACAGGCGGCAGGGTGCATTAGTGCGTCTAGGCCCCGAATGTCGTGTCCGCAAAAAAATACTTGTTGTCGAGTAGACGAAACTTTGCCGAATTCCGACAAAAAGAAGGGATGCAACACGAGGACTTCCCAAGGGGTCACCCGTCCTAGTACTACTCTCGCCCAAGCACGCTTAACTTCGGAGTTCTGATGGGATCCGGTGCGTTAGTGCTGGTATGATCGCTTTCATCATTCCTAGCGCTCTAAATTCTATTAAACACTCCCTTCCTCTCCCAAACGCCCCGACATGCGCCCTGCCCTCCACGCACCGACGCACCCTGCCGCCTGTCACGCCCGTCCTAAGCGCCTCTATCGCCCGTCCTAACGGCGTCTAGGCCCCGAATGTCGTGTCCGCCAAAAAATACTTGTTGTCGAGTAGACGAAACCGTGCCGAATTCCGACAAAAAAGAGGGATGCAACACGAGAACTTCCCAGGGGGTCACCCATCCTAGTACTACCCTCGTCCAAGCACGCTTAACTTCGGAGTTCTGATGGGATCCGGTGCGTTAGTGCTGGTATGATCGCATCCATCATTCTTAGCGCTCTAAATTCTATTAAACACCCCTTTCCCCTCCCAAACGCCCTGACATGCGCTCTGCCCTCCACGCACCAACGCACCCTGCTGCCTGTCACGCCCGTCTTAAGCGCCTCCATCGCGCGTCCTAACGGCGTCTAGGCCCCGAATGTCCTATCCGAAAAAAAATACTTGTTATCGAATAGACGAAACCGTGCCGAATTCCGACAAAAAGGAGGGATGCAACACGAGGACTTCCCAGGGGATCACCCATCCTAGTACTACCCTCGTCCAAGCACGCTTAACTTCGGAGTTCTGATGGGATCCGGTGCGTTAGTGCTGGTATGATCGCATCCATCATTCCTAGCGCTCTAAATTCTATTAAGCGCCCCCATCCCCTCCCAAACGCCCCGGCATGCGCCCTTCCCTCCACGCACCGACGCACCCTGCCGCCTGTCACGCCCGTCCTAAGCGCCTCCATCGCCCGTCCTAACGGCGTCTAGGCCCCGAATGTCGTGTCCGCAAAAAAATACTTGTTATCGAGTAGACGAAACCGTGCCGAATTCCGACAAAAAAGAGGGATGCAACACGAGGACTTACCAGGGGGTCACCCATCCTAGTACTACTCTCGCCCAAGCACGCTTAACTTCGGAGTTCTGATCTGATCCGGTGCATTAGTGCTGGTATGATCGCATCCATCATTCCTAGCGCTCTAAATTCTATTAAGCGCCCCCTTCCCCTCCCAAACGCCCCGGCATGCGCCCTGCCCTCCACGCACCGACGCACCCTACCGCCTGTCACGCCCGTCCTAAGCGCCTCCATCGCCCGTCCTAACGGCTTCTAGGCCCCGAATGTCGTGTCCGCAAAAAAATACTTGTTGTCGAGTAGACGAAACCGTGCCGAATTCCAACAAAAAGGAGGGATGCAACACGAGGACTTCCTAGGGGGTCACCCATCCTAGTACTACTCTCGCCCAAGCACGCTTAACTTCGGAGTTCTGATGGGATCCGGTGCGTTAGTGCTGGTATGATCGCATCCATCATTCCTAGCGCTCAAAATTCTATTAAATACCCCCTTCCCCTCCCAAACGCCCCGGCATGCGCCCTGCCCTCCACGCACCGACGCACCCTGCCGCCTGTCACGCCCGTCCTAAGCGCCTCCATCGCACGTCCTAACGGCGTCTAGGCCCCGAATGTCGTGTCCGCAAAAAAATACTTATTATCGAGTAGACGAAACCGTGCCGAATTCCGACAAAAAGGAGGGATGCAACACGAGGTCTTCCCAGGGGGTCACCCATCCTAGTACTACTCTCGCCCAAGCACGCTTAACTTCAGAGTTCTGATGGGATCCGGTGCGTTAGTGTTGGTATGATCGCATCCATCATTTCTAGCGCTCTAAATTCTATTAAACACCCCCTTCCCCTCCCAAACTCCCCCTGCATGCGCCCTGCCCTCCACACACCGACGCACCCTGCCGCCTGTCACGCCCGTCCTAAGCGCCTCCATCGCCCGTCCTAACGGCGTCCAGGCCCCGAATGTCGTGTCCGCAAAAAAATACTTGTTGTCTAGTAGACGAAACCGTGCTGAATTCCGACAAAAAGGAGGGATGCAACACGAGGTCTTCCCAGGGGGTCACCCTTCCTAGTACTACTCTCGCCCAAGTACGCTTAACTTCGGAGTTCTGATGGGAGCCGGTGCGTTATTGCTGGTATGATCGCATCCATCATTCCTATCGCTCTAAATTCTATTAAACACCCCCTTCCCCTCCCAAACGCCCCGGTATGCGCCCCGCCCTCCACGCACCGACGCACCCTGCCGCCTGTCACGCCTGTCCTAAGCGCCTCCATCGCACGTCCTAACGGCGTCTAGGCCCCGAATGTCGTGTCCGCAAAAAAATACTTGTTGTCGAGTAGACGAAACCGTGCCGAATTCCGACAAAAAAGAGGGATGCAACACGAGGACTTCCCAGGGGGTCACCCATCCTAGTACTACTTTCGTCAAAGCACGCTTAACTTCGGAGTTCTGATGGGATCCGGTGCGTTAGTGCTGGTATGATCACATCCATCATTCCTAGCGCTCTAAATTCTATTAAACACCCCCTTCCCCTCCCAAACGCCTCGGCATGCGCCCTGCCCTCCACGCACCGACGCACCCTGCCGCCTGTCACGCCCGTCCTAAGCATCTCCATCGCACGTCCTAACGGCGTCTAGGCCCCGAATGTCGTGTCCGCAAAAAAATACTTGTTATCGAGTAGACGAAACCGTGTCGAATTCCGACAAAAAGGAGGGATGCAACACGAGGACTTTCCAGGGGGTCACCCATCCTAGTAATACTCTCGCCCAAGCACGCTTAACTTCGAAGTTCTGATTGGATCCGGTGTGTTAGTGCTGGTATGATCGCATCCACCATTCCTAGCGCTCTAAATTCTATTAAACACCCCCTTCCCCTCCCAAATGCCCTGGCATGCGCCCTGCCCTCGACGCACCGACGCACCCTGCCGCCTGTCACGCCCGTCCTAAGCGCCTCCATCGCACGTCCTAACGGCGTCTAGGCCCCGAATGTCGTGTCTGAAAAAAAATACTTGTTATCGAGTAGACGAAACCGTGCCGAATTCCGACAAAAAGGAGGGATGCAACACGAGGACTTCCCAGGGGGTCACCCATCCTAGTACTACTCTCGCCCAAGCACGCTTAACTTCGAGGATTTGATGGGATCCGGTGCGTTAGTGCTGGTATATTCGCATCCATCATTCCTAGCGATCTAAATTCTATTAAACACCCCCTTCCCCTCCCAAACGTCCCGGCATGCGCCCTGCCCTCCACGCACCGACGCACCCTGCCGCCTGTCACGCCCGTCCTAAGCGCCTCCATCGCACGTCCTAACGGCTTCTAGGCCCCGAATTTCGTGTCCGCAAAAAAATACTTGGTGTCGAGTAGACGAAACTGTGCCGAATTCCGACAAAAAGAAGGGATGCAACACGAGGACTTCCCAAGGGGTCACCCATCCTAGTACTACTCTCGCCCAAGCACGCTTAACTTCGAAGTTCTGATGGTATCCGGTGCGTTAGTGCTGGTATGATCGCTTTCATCATTCCTAGCGCTCTAAATTCTATTAAACACCCCCTTCCCCTCCCAAACGCCCCGGCATGCGCCCTGTCCTCCACGCACCGACACACCCTGCCGCCTGTCACGACCGTCCTAAGCGCCTCCATCGCCCGTCCTAACGGCGTCTATGCCCCGAATGTCGTATTCGTAAAAAAATACTTGTTATCGAGTAGACGAAACCGTGCCGAGTTCCGATAAAAAGGAGGGATGCAACACGAGGACTTCCCAAGGGGTCACCAATCCTAGTACTAATCTCGCCCAAGCACACTTAACTTCGGAGTTCTGATGGGATCCGGTGCGTTAGTGCTGGTATGATCGCATCCATCATTCCTAGCGCTTTAAATTCTATTAAACACCTCCATCCCCTCCCAAATGACCCGGAATGCGTCCTGCCCTCCATGTACCGATGCACTCTACTGCCTGTCACTCCCGTCCTAAGCGCCTCCATCACCTGTCCTAATAACGTCAAGGTTCCGAATGTCGTATCCATAAAACAATATTTATTATCGAGTAGATGAAACTGTGCTAAATTCCGATAAAAAGGAGGGATGCAACACAAGGACTTCTCAGGGGGTCACCCATACTACTCTCTCCCAAGTACGCTTAACTTTGTAGTTTTGATGGGATCCGGTGTGTTAGTGCTGGTATGATCGCATCCATCATTCCTAGCGCTCTAAATTCTATTAAACACCCCCTTCCCCTCGTGTTGCATCCCTCTTTTTTGTCGGAATTCGGCACGGTTTTGTCTACTTGATAATAAGTATTTTTTTTCGGATAGGACATTCGGGGCCTAGACGCCGTTAGGACGGGCGATGGAGGCGCTTAAGACGGGCGTGACAGGCAGTAGGGTGCGTCGGTGTGTGGAGGGCAGAGCGCATGTCAGGGCGTTTGGGAGGGGAAAGGGGTGTTTAATAGAATTTAGAGCGCTAAGAATGATGGATGCGATCATACCAGCACTAACTCACCGGATCCCATCAAAACTCCGAAGTTAAGGGTGCTTGGGCGAGAGTAGTACTAGGATGGGTGACTCCTTGGGAAGTCCTCGTGTTGCATCCCTCCTTTTTGTCGGAATGTGGCACGGTTTCGTCTACTCGATAATAAGTATTTTTTTGCGGACAAGACATTAGGGGCCTAGACGCCATTAGGATGGGCGATGGAGTCGCTTAGGACGGGCGTGACAGGCGGCAGGGTTCGTCGGTGCGTGGAGGGCGGGGCGCATGCCGGGGCGTTTGGGAGTGAAAGGGGGTGTTTAATAGAAATTTAGAGCGCTAGGAATAATGGATGCGATAATACCAGCACTAATGCACCGGATCTCTTCAGAACTCCGAAGTTAAGCGTGCTTGGACGAGAGTAGTACTAGGATGGGTGACCCCCTAGGAAGTCCTCGTGTTACATCCCTCCTTTTTATCGGAAGTCGGCACAATTTCGTCTACTCGATAATAAGTATTGTTTTGTGGACACGACATTCGGGGCTTAGACGCCATTAGGACGGAAGATGGAGGCGCTAAGGACGGGCGTGACAGGCGGCAGGGTGCGTCGGTGCGTGGAGGGCATGGCACATGCCGGGGCATTTGGGAGGGGAAGGGGGTGTTTAATAGAATTTAGAGCGCTAGGAATGATGGATGCGATCATACCAGCACTAATGCACCGGATCCCATCAGAACTCCGAAGTTAAGCGTGCTTGGGCGAGAGTAGTACTAGGATGGGTGACCCTCTTGGAAGTCCTCATGTTGCATCCCTCCTTTTTATCGGAATTCGGCACGGTTTCGTCTACTCGATAACAAGTATTTTTTTGCGGACACGACATTCGGGGCCTAGACGTCGTTAGGACGGGCGATGGAGGCGCTTAGGACGGGCGTGACAGTCGGCAGGGTGCGTCGGTGTGTGGAGGGCAGGGCGCATGCCGGGGCGTTTGGGAGGGGAAGGGGGTGCTTAATAGAATTTAGAGCGCTAGGAATGATGGATGCGATCATACCAGCACTAACGCACCGGATCCCATCAGAACTCCGAAGTTAAGCGTGCTTGGACGAGAGTAGTACTAGGATGGGTGACCCCCTGGGAAGTCCTCGTGCTGTATCCCTCTTTTTTGTCAGAATTCGGCACAGTTTCGTCTACTCGATAACAAGTATTTTTTTGCGGACACGACATTCGGGGCCTAGACGCCGTTAGGACGGGCGATGGAGGCGCTTAGAACGGGCGTGACAGGCGACAGGGTGCGTCGGTGCGTGGAGGGAAGGGCACATGCCGGGGCGTTTGGGAGGGGAAGGGGGCGCTTAATAGAATTTAGAGCGCTAGGAATGATGGATGCGATCATACCAGCACTAATGCACCGGATCCCATCAGAACTCCGAAGTTAAGCGTGCTTGGACGAGGGTAGTACTAGGATGGGTGATCCCCTGGGAAGTCGTCGTGTTGCATCCCTCTTTTTTGTTGGAATTCGGCACGGTTTTGTCTACTCGATAACAAGTATTTTTTTGCAGACACGACATTCGGGGCCTAGACGCCGTTAGGACGGGCGATGGAGGCGCTTAGGACGGGCGTGACAGGCGGCAGGGTGTGTCGGTGCGTGAAGGGCAGGACGCATGCCGGGGAATTTGGGAGGGGAAGGGGGTGTTTAATAGAATTTAGAGCGCTAGGAATGATGGATGCGATCATACCAGCACTAACTCACCGGATCCCATCAGATCTCTGAAGTTAAGCGTGCTTTGGCGAGAGTAATACTAAAATGGGTGACCCCTTGGGAAGTCCTCGTGTTGCATCCCTCCTTTTTGTCGGAATTAGGCACGATTTCGTCTACTCGATAATAAGTATTTTTTTGCGGACACGACATTAGGGGCCTAGACGCCATTAGGACGAACGATGGAGGCGCTTAGGACGGGCGTGACAGGCGGCAGGGTGCGTCGGTGCGTGGAGGGCAGGGCGCATGCCGGGGCGTTTGGGAGTGAAAGGGGTGTTTAATAGAATTTAGAGCGCTAGGAATGATGGATGCGATCATACCAGCACTAACGCACCGGATACGATCAGAACTCATAAGTTAAGCGTACTTGGGCGAGAGTAGTACTAGGATGGATGACCTCCCGGGAAGTCCACGTGTTGCATCCCTCCTTTTTGTCGGAATTCGGCACGATTTCGCCTACTCGATAATAAGTATTTTTTTAGAACAGGACATTCGGGGCCTAGACGCCGTTAGGACGGGCGTTGGAGGCACTTAGAACGGGCGTGACAAGCGGTAGGGTGCATCGGTGCGTGGAGAGCAGGGCGCATGCCGGGGCGTTTGAGATGGGAAGGGGTGTTTAATAGAATTTAGAGCGCTAAGAATGATGGATGCAATCATACCAACACTATTGCACCGGATCCCATCAGAACTCCGAAATTAAGCGTGCTTGGGCGAGAGTAGTACTAGGATGGGTGACCCCCTGGGAAGTCTTCGTGTTGCATCCCTGCTTTTTGTCGGAATTCGGCACAGTTTCGTCTACTCGATAACAAGTATTTTTTTACGAATACGACATTCGGGGCATAGACGCCGTTAGGACGGGCGATGGAGGCGCTTAGGACGGTCGTGACAGGCGGCAGGGTGTGTCGGTGCGTGGAGGACAGGGCGCATGCCGGGGCGTTTGGGAGTGAAAGAGGGTGTTTAATAGAATTTAGAGCGCTAGGAATGATGGATGCGATCATACCACCACTAATGCACCGAATACGATCAGAACTCCTAAGTTAAGCGTACTTGGGCGAGAGTAGTACTAGGATGGATGACCTCCCGGGAAGTCCACGTGTTGCATCCCTCCTTTTTGTCGGAATTCGGCACGATTTCTCCTACTCGATAATAAGTATTTTTTTAGAACAGGACATTCGGGTCCTAGACGCCGTTACGACGGGCGATGAAGGCGCTTAGGACGGTCGTGACAGGCGGCAGGGTGCGTCGGTACATGGAGGGCAGGGTGCATGCCGAGGCATTTGAGAGGGGAAGCAGGTGTATAATAGAATTTAGAGCGCTACGAATGATGGATGCGATCATACCAGTACTAATGCACCGGATCCCATCAAAACTTTGGTGTTAAGCGTGCTTGGGAGAGAGTAGTACTAGAATGGGTGACCCCCTGGGAAGTCTCCGTGTTGCATCCTTCCTTTTTGTCGTAATTCGATACGGTTTCGTCTACTCGATAATAAGTATTTTCTTGCGCACACGACATTCGGGGCCTAGACGCCGTTAGGACGGGCGATGGAGGCGCATAGGACGAGCATGACAGGCAGCAGGGTGCGTCGGTGCGTGGAGAGCAAGACGCATGCCGGGGCGTTTGAGAGGAAAAGAGGGTGTTTAATAGAATTTAGAGCGCTAGGGATGGTGGATGCGATTATACCAACACTAACGCACCGGATCTCATCAGAATTCCGAGGTTAAGTGTGCTTGGGCGAGAGTAGTACTACGATGGGTGACCCCTGGGAAGTCCCCGTGTTGCATTTTTCCTTTTTGTCGGAATTCGGCACGGTTTCGTCTACTTGATAATAAGTATTTTTTTTCGGATAGGACATTCGGGGCCTAGACGCCGGTAGGACGGGTGATGGAGGCGCTTAAGACGGACGTGACAGGCAGCAGGGTGCATCGGTGCGTGGAGGGCAGGGCGCATGCCGGGGCGTTTGGGAGGGGAAGGGGGTGTTTAATAGAATTTAGAGCGCTAAGAATGATGGATGCGATCATACCAGCACTAACGCACCGGATCCCATCAGAACTCCGAAGTTAAGCGTGCTTGGGCGAGAGTAGTACTAGGATGGATGACCCCCTGGGAAGTCCTCGTGTTGCATCCCTCCTTTTTGTCGGAATGTGGCACGGTTTCGTCTACTCGATAACAAGTATTTTTTTGCGGACACGACATTCGGGGCCTAGACGCCGTTAGGACGTGCGATGGAGATGCTTAGGACGGGCTTGACAGGCGGCAGGGTGCGTCGGTGCGTGGAGGGCAGGGCGCATGCCGGGGCGTTTGGGAGGGGAAGGGGGTGTTTAATAGAATTTAGAGCGCTAGGAATGATGGATGCGATCATACCAACACTAACGCACCGGATCCCATCAGAACTCCGAAGTTAAGCGTGCTTGGGCGAGAGTAGTACTAGGATGGGTGACCCCCTGGGAAGTCCTCGTGTGGCATCCCTCCTTTTTGTCGGAATTCGGCACGGTTTCGTCTACTCGATAATAAGTATTGTTTTGTGGACACGACATTCGGGGCTTAGACGCCATTAGGACGGAAGATGGAGGCGCTTAGGACGGGCGTGACAAGCGGCAGGGTGCGTCGGTGCGTGGAGAGCAGGGCACATGCTGGGGCATTTGGGAGGGGAAGGGGGTGTTTAATAGAATTTAGAGGGCTAGGAATGATGGATGCGATCATACCAGCACTAACGCACCGGATCCCATCAAAACTCCGAAGTTAAGCGTGCTTGGGCAAGAGTAGTACTAGGATGGGTGACCCTCTGGGAAGTCCTCATGTTGCATCCCTTCTTTTTATCGAAATTCGGCACGGTTTCGTCTACTCGATAACAAGTTTTTTTTTCGGATAGGACATTCGGGGCCTAGACGCCGTTAGGACGGGCGATGGAGGCGCTTAAGACGGACGTGACAGGCGGCAGGGTGCGTCGGTGCGTGGAGGGCATGGCACATGCCGGGGCATTTGGGAGGGGAAGGGGGTGTTTAATAGAATTTAGAGCGCTAGGAATGATGGATGCGATCATACCAGCACTAACGCACCGGATCCCATCAGAACTCCGAAGTTAAGCGTGCTTGGGCGAGAGTAGTACTAGGATGGGTGACCCTCTTGGAAGTCCTCATGTTGCATCCCTCCTTTTTATCGGAATTCGGCACGGTTTCGTCTACTCGATAACAAGTATTTTTTTGCGGACACGACATTCGGGGCCTAGACGTCGTTAGGACGGGCGATGGAGGCGCTTAGGACGGGCGTGACAGTCGGCAGGGTGCGTCGGTGTGTGGAGGGCAGGGCGCATGCCGGGGCGTTTGGGAGGGGAAGGGGGTGCTTAATAGAATTTAGAGCGCTAGGAATGATGGATGCGATCATACCAGCACTAACGCACCGGATCCCATCAGAACTCCGAAGTTAAGCGTGCTTGGACGAGAGTAGTACTAGGATGGGTGACCCCCTGGGAAGTCCTCGTGCTGTATCCCTCTTTTTTGTCAGAATTCGGCACAGTTTCGTCTACTCGATAACAAGTATTTTTTTGCGGACACGACATTCGGGGCCTAGACGCCGTTAGGACGGGCGATGGAGGCGCTTAGAACGGGCGTGACAGGCGACAGGGTGCGTCGGTGCGTGGAGGGAAGGGCACATGCCGGGGCGTTTGGGAGGGGAAGGGGGCGCTTAATAGAATTTAGAGCGCTAGGAATGATGGATGCGATCATACCAGCACTAATGCACCGGATCCCATCAGAACTCCGAAGTTAAGCGTGCTTGGACGAGGGTAGTACTAGGATGGGTGATCCCCTGGGAAGTCGTCGTGTTGCATCCCTCTTTTTTGTTGGAATTCGGCACGGTTTTGTCTACTCGATAACAAGTATTTTTTTGCAGACACGACATTCGGGGCCTAGACGCCGTTAGGACGGGCGATGGAGGCGCTTAGGACGGGCGTGACAGGCGGCAGGGTGTGTCGGTGCGTGAAGGGCAGGACGCATGCCGGGGAATTTGGGAGGGGAAGGGGGTGTTTAATAGAATTTAGAGCGCTAGGAATGATGGATGCGATCATACCAGCACTAACTCACCGGATCCCATCAGATCTCTGAAGTTAAGCGTGCTTTGGCGAGAGTAATACTAAAATGGGTGACCCCTTGGGAAGTCCTCGTGTTGCATCCCTCCTTTTTGTCGGAATTAGGCACGATTTCGTCTACTCGATAATAAGTAATTTTTTTTTTTTTTTGCGGATAAGACATTAGGGGCCTAGACGCCATTAGGATGGGCGATGGAGTCACTTAGGACGGGCGTGACAGGCGGCAGGGTTCGTCGGTGCGTGGAGGGCAGGGCGCATGCAGGGGCGTTTGGGAGTGAAAGGGGGTGTTTAATAGAAATTTAGAGCGCTAGGAATAATGGATGCGATAATACCAGCACTAATGCACCGGATCTCATCAGAACTCCGAAGTTAAGCGTGCTTGGATGAGAGTAGTACTAGGATGGGTGACCCCCTAGGAAGTCCTCGTGTTACATCCCTCCTTTTTGTCGGAAGTCGGCACAATTTTGTCTACTCGATAATAAGTATTGTTTTGTGGACACGACATTCGGGGCTTAGACGCCATTAGGACGGAAGATGGAGGCGCTTAGGACGGGTGTGACAGGCGGCAGGGTGCGTCGGTGCGTGGAGGGCAGGGCACATGCCGGGGCATTTGGGAGAGGAAGGGGGTGTTTAATAGAATTTAGAGCGCTAGGAATGATGGATGCGATCATACCAGCACTAACGCACCGGATCCCATCAGAATTCCGAGGTTAAGTGTGCTTGGGCGAGAGTAGTACTACGATGGGTGACCCCTGGGAAGTCCCCGTGTTGCATTTTTCCTTTTTGTCGGAATTCGGCACGGTTTCGTCTACTTGATAATAAGTATTTTTTTTCGGATAGGACATTCGGGGCCTAGACGCCGTTAGGACGGGCGATGGAGGCGCTCAAGATGGACGTGACAGGCAGTAGGGTGCGTCGGTGCGTGGAGGGCAGAGCGCATGTCAGGGCGTTTGGGAGGGGAAAAGTGTGTTTAATAGAATTTAGAACGCTAAGAATGATGGATGCGATCATATCAGCACTAACTCACCGGATCCCATCAAAACTCCGAAGTTAAGGGTGCTTGGGCGAGAGTAGTACTAGGATGGGTGACTCCTTGGGAAGTCCTCGTGTTGCATCCCTCTTTTTTGTCGGAATGTGGCACGGTTTCGTCTACTCGATAATAAGTATTTTTTTGCGGATAAGACATTAGGGGCCTAGACGCCATTAGGATGGGCGATGGAGTCACTTAGGACGGGCGTGACAGGCGGCAGGGTTCGTCGGTGCGTGGAGGGCAGGGCGCATGCAGGGGCGTTTGGGAGTGAAAGGGGGTGTTTAATAGAAATTTAGAGCGCTAGGAATAATGGATGCGATAATACCAGCACTAATGCACCGGATCTCATCAGAACTCCGAAGTTAAGCGTTCTTGGATGAGAGTAGTACTAGGATGGGTGACCCCCTAGGAAGTCCTCGTGTTACATCCCTCCTTTTTGTCGGAAGTCGGCACAATTTCGTCTACTCGATAATAAGTATTGTTTTGTGGACACGACATTCGGGGCTTAGACGTCATTAGGACGGAAGATGGAGGCGCTTAGGACGGGCGTGACAGGCGGCAGGGTGCGTCGGTGCGTGGAGGGCAGGGCACATGCCGGGGCATTTGGGAGGGGAAGGGGGTGTTTAATAGAATTTAGAGCGCTAGGAATGATGGATGCGATCATACAAGCACTAACGCACCGGATACGATCAGAATTCCTAAGTTAAGCGTACTTGGGCGAGAGTAGTACTAGGATGGGTGACCTTCTGGGAAGTCCACGTGTTGCATCCCTCTTTTTTGTCGGTATTCGGCACGATTTCGCCTACTCGATAATAAGTATTTTTTTAGAACACGACATTTGGGGCCTAGACGCCCTTAGGATGGGCGTTGGAGGCACTTAGAACGGGCGTGACAGGCGGTAGGGTGCGTCGGTGCGTGGAGAGCAGGGCGCATGCTGGGGCGTTTGGGATGGGAAGGAGGTGTTTAATAGAATTTAGAGCGCTAGGAATGATGGATGCGATCATACTAGCACTAACGCATCGGATCCCATCAGAACTCTGAAGTTAAGCGTGCTTGGGCGAAAGTAGTACTAGGATGGGTGACCCCTTGGGAAGTCCTCGTGTTGCAACCCTCCCTTTTGTCGGAATTCGGCATGATTTCGCCTACTCGATAATAAGTATTTTTTGAGAACACGACATTCGAGGCCTAGACGCCGTTAGGACAGGCGTTGGAGGCACTTAGGACGGGCGTGACAGGCGGTAGGGTGCGTCGGAGCATGGAGAGGAGGGCGCATACCGGGACGTTTGGGATGAGAAGGGGGTGTTTAATAGAATTTAGAGCTCTAGGAATAATGGATGCGATCATACCAGCACTAATGCACCGGATCCCATCAGAACTTTGGTGTTAAGCGTGCTTGGGCGAGAGTAGTACTAGGATGGGTGACCCCCTGGGAAGTTCTCGTGTTGCATCCCTCCTTTTTGTCGGAATTCGGCACGGTTTCGTCTACTTGATAATAAGTATTTTTTTGCGGACACGACATTCGGGGCTTAGACGCTGTTAGGACGGGGCGATGGAGGCGCATAGGACGAGCATGACAGGCAGCATGATGCGTCAGTGCGTGGAGGGCAAGACGCATGCCGGCTGCGTTTGAGAGGGGAAGGGGGTGTTTAATAGAATTTAGAGCGCTAGGAATGATGGATGCGATCATACTAGCACTAACGCACCGGAACCCATCAGAATTCCGAGGTTAAGCGTACTTGGGCGAGAGTAGTACTAGGATGGGTGACCCCTGGGAAGTCCCCGTGTTGCATCCTTCCTTTTTGTCGGAATTCGACATGGTTTCATCTACTCGATAATAATTATTTTTTTCGGATAGGACATTCGGGGCCTAGACGCCGTTAGGACGGGCGATGGAGGCGCTTAGGACGGGCGTGACAGGCAGCAGGGTGTGTCGGTGCGTGGAGGGCAGAGCGCATGCCAGGGCGTTTGGAAGGGGAAGAGGGTGTTTAAAAGAATTTAGAGGGCTAGGAATGATGGATGCGATCATACCAGCACTAACGCTTCGGATCCCATCAGAACTCCAAAGTTAAGCGTGCTTGGGCGAGAGTAGTACTAGTATGGGTGACTCCCTGGGAAGTCCTCGTGTTGCATCCCTCTTTTTTGTCGGAATTCGGCACGGTTTTGTCTACTCGATAATAAGTATTTTTTAGCGGACACAACATTCGGGGCCTTGACGCCGTTAGGACGGGCGATGGAGGCGCTTAGGACGGGCGTGACCGGCGATAAGGTGCGTCGGTGAGTGGAGGGCAGGGCACATGCTGGGGCGTTTGGGAGGGGAAGGGGGTGTTTAATAGAATTTAGAGCGCTAGGAATGATGGATGCGATCATACCAGCACTAACGCACCGGATCCAATCAAAACTCGAAAGTTAAGCGTGCTTTGGCGAGAGTAGTACTAGGATGGGTGACCCCCTGGGAAGTCCTCGTGTTGCATCCCTCATTTTTGTCGCAATTCGGCACGGTTTCGTCTACTCGATAATAAGTATTTTTTTGCGGATACGACATTCAGTGCCTAGACGCCGTTAGGACGGACAATAGAGGCGCCTAGGACGAGCATGATAGGCGGCGGGGTGCGTCGGTGCGTAAAGGGCAAGACGCATGCCGGGGAGTTTGGGAGGGGAAGGGGGTGTTTAATAGAATTTAGAGCGCTAGGAATGATGGATGCGAACATACCTGCAATAACGCACAGGATCCCATCAGAACTCCGAGGTTAAGCGTGCTTGGGCGAGAGTAGTACTAGGATTGGTGACCCTTTGGGAAGTCTCCGTGTTGCATCCTTCCTTTTTGTCGGAATTCGGCACAGTTTCGTCTACTCAATAATAAGTATTTTTTTCGGACATGACATTCAGGGCCTAGACGACATTAGGACGGGTGATGGAGGCGCTTAGGACGGGCGTGACAGACGGCAGGGTGCGTCGGTGCGTGGTGGGCAGGGCGAATACCGGGGCGTTTGGGAGGGGAAGGGGGTGTTTAATAGAATTTAGAGCGCTAGGAATGATGGATGCGATTATAGCAGAACTAACGCACCGGATCCCATCAGAACTCCGAATTTAAGCGTGCTTGGGCGAGAGTAGTACTAGGATGGGTGACCCCCTAGGAAGTCCTCGTGTTGCATCCCTCCTTTTTGTCGGAATTCGGCACGGTTTCGTCTACTCGATAATAAGTATTTTTTTGCGGACACGACATTTTTGGCCTTGACGCCGTTAGGATGGGCTATGGAGGCGCTTCGGACGGGCGTGACAGGCGGTAGGGTGCGTCGGTGTGTGGAGGGCAGGGCGCATGCCGGGGCGTTTGGGAGAGGAAGGGAGTGTTTAATAGAATTTAGAGCGCTAGGAATGATGGATGCGATCATACCAGCACTAACGCACCGGATTCCATTAGAACTCTGAAGTTAAGCGTGCTTGGGCGAGAGTAGTACTAGGATGGGTGACCCCCTGGGAAGTTCTCATATTGCATCCCTCTTTTTTGTCGGAATTCGGCACGGTTTCGTCTACTCGATAATAAGTATTTTTTTGCAGACACGACATTCGGGGCCTAGACGCCGTTAGGATGGGCGATGGAGGCGCTTAGGACGGGCGTGACAGGCGGCAGGATGCGTCGGTGCGTGGAGGGCAGGGCGAATGCCGGGGCGTTTGAGAGGGGAAGCAGGTGTTTAATAGAAGTTAGAGTGCTAGGAATGATGGATGCGATCATACCAGCACTAACGCACCAGATCCCATCAAAACACCGAAGTTAAGCGTGCTTGGGCAAGATTAGTACTAGGATTGATGACCCTTTATAAAGTCCTTGTGTTGCATCACTCTTTTTTGTCGGAATTAGGCATGGTTTCGTCTACTCTATATTAAATATTTTTTGCAGACACGACAATCGGGGCCTAGACGTCGTTAGGAGAGGAAGGAGGTGTTTAATAGAATTTAGACCGCCAGGAATGATGGATGCGATCATACTAGCATTAATGCACCGGATACCATCAGAACTCAAAAGTTAAGCGTGCTTGGGCGAGAGTAGTACTAGGATGGGTGACCCCTTGAGAAGTCCTCGTGTTGCATCCCTCTTTTTTTCTTCAAAATTCAGTACGGTTTCGTCTATTCCATAATAAATATTTTTTTGCAAATACAACATTCGGAGCCTATACGTAGTTAGGACGGGCGAAAAAGGCATTTAGAACGGGCATGATAGGCGACATGGTGCGTCGGTGCATGGAGAAAAGGGAGCATGTTGGAGCGTTTGGGAGGGGAAGGAGGTGTTTAATAGAATTTAGAGCGCTAGGAATGATGGATGCGATTTTACCAGCACTAACGCATCGGATCCTATCAGAACTCCGAAGTTAAGCGTGCTTGGGCGAGAGTATTACAAGGATGGGTAACTACCTGGGAAGTCATCGTGTTGCATCCCTCCTTTTTGAAGCCTTCTAATTAAAAGATACAAAATAAATACATGTCTCAATATTTATGTCTCGAATAGAATAAAATAATAAGTAAAAAGGATACGAAAGACGGCCGGTATCAATATCTACCTCTCGAATCACCTCAGGAGCCTCAGATGAAAATAAGAAAAATTAGGTCACTATCTGATCTCAGAATATACACAAGTGTAGTTAGCAAGGAGTGAGTACCAAAAATGCAGTACCCAACAAGTAAACAACTAAGACAAATAAAAGCAAGTAAAATACACGTACTTTTATCATACCATTCAACCCCCAGACTACAACCCACATAAAAATTAATCCAGTCTAACAGTTCTAGAAGCACAATATCCATATACCTCAATAATAGTACAATTTAATTCGCAAGTGAACCAGCACAATCAGTAATACAGATTAGGGGAATATTAGTGGTAAAAAAACCCACATTTGCAAAAGATTTATGAGGCAATGGAATGCAATGCAATGTCACATATCTTGATGCATGTCTATCCTAAATGATACACATTCGCTGATCACTTCAGACTGGAACCCATGGGAGCCTCACATGGACCATGTATCTACCGGAAGAGACCTCGTCTATAACATCCATCGGAAAAGATCTCGGCTACTGGAAAAGATTTCGCCTATAATATCCGCGAGAAAAGACCTCGGTCGCTAGAAAAGACCTCGACAAATCACTTCGACCAGTAGAAACCTCTATTCCAATATCCATTATCTCACTCATATCACTTTCTCAACCATCACAAATAAGTGTATGTACAAGTAATGCAGAAAATAAAATGGATATTCACATATACTGCCACATAGTCCATAATCACCCAATTACTCAATATCATATCAACAACATATGAGCACTAACGCACCGGATCCCATCAGAACTTTGAAGTTAGCTGTGCTTTGGCGAGAGTAGTACTAGGATGGGTGACCTCCTAGAAAGTTCTCGTGTTGCCTCCCTCTTCTTTATCGGAATTCGGCACAGTTTCTTCTACCTGATAATAAATATTTTTTGCAGACACGACATTCGGGGCCTAGACGTCGTTAGGATGGGTGATGGAGGTGCTTAGGACGGGCGTGACAGACGGCAGGGTGCGTCGGTGCGTGGTGGGCAGGGCGAATACCGGGGCGTTTGGGAGGGGAAGGGGGTGTTTAATAGAATTTAGAGCGCTAGGAATGATGGATGCGATTATAGCAGAACTAACGCACCGGATCCCATCAGAACTCCGAATTTAAGCGTGCTTGGGCGAGAGTAGTACTAGGATGGGTGACCCCCTAGGAAGTCCTCGTGTTGCATCCCTCCTTTTTGTCGGAATTCGGCACGGTTTCGTCTACTCGATAATAAGTATTTTTTTGCGGACACGACATTTTTGGCCTTGACGCCGTTAGGATGGGCGATGGAGGCGCTTCGGACGGGCGTGACAGGCGGTAGGGTGCGTCGGTGTGTGGAGGGCAGGGCGCATGCCGGGGCGTTTGGGAGAGGAAGGGAGTGTTTAATAGAATTTAGAGCGCTAGGAATGATGGATGCGATCATACCAGCACTAACGCACCGGATTCCATTAGAACTCTGAAGTTAAGCGTGCTTGGGCGAGAGTAGTACTAGGATGGGTGACCCCCTGGGAAGTTCTCATATTGCATCCCTCTTTTTTGTCGGAATTCGGCACGGTTTCGTCTACTCGATAATAAGTATTTTTTTGCAGACACGACATTCGGGGCCTAGACGCCGTTAGGATGGGCGATGGAGGCGCTTAGGACGGGCGTGACAGGCGGCAGGATGCGTCGGTGCGTGGAGGGCAGGGCGAATGCCGGGGCGTTTGAGAGGGGAAGCAGGTGTTTAATAGAAGTTAGAGTGCTAGGAATGATGGATGCGATCATACCAGCACTAACGCACCAGATCCCATCAAAACACCGAAGTTAAGCGTGCTTGGGCAAGATTAGTACTAGGATTGATGACCCTTTATAAAGTCCTTGTGTTGCATCACTCTTTTTTGTCGGAATTAGGCATGGTTTCGTCTACTCTATATTAAATATTTTTTGCAGACACGACAATCGGGGCCTAGACGTCGTTAGGAGAGGAAGGAGGTGTTTAATAGAATTTAGACCGCCAGGAATGATGGATGCGATCATACTAGCATTAATGCACCGGATACCATCAGAACTCAAAAGTTAAGCGTGCTTGGGCGAGAGTAGTACTAGGATGGGTGACCCCTTGAGAAGTCCTCGTGTTGCATCCCTCTTTTTTTCTTCAAAATTCAGTACGGTTTCGTCTATTCCATAATAAATATTTTTTTGCAAATACAACATTCGGAGCCTATACGTAGTTAGGACGGGCGAAAAAGGCATTTAGAACGGGCATGATAGGCGACATGGTGCGTCGGTGCATGGAGAAAAGGGAGCATGTTGGAGCGTTTGGGAGGGGAAGGAGGTGTTTAATAGAATTTAGAGCGCTAGGAATGATGGATGCGATTTTACCAGCACTAACGCATCGGATCCTATCAGAACTCCGAAGTTAAGCGTGCTTGGGCGAGAGTATTACAAGGATGGGTAACTACCTGGGAAGTCATCGTGTTGCATCCCTCCTTTTTGAAGCCTTCTAATTAAAAGATACAAAATAAATACATGTCTCAATATTTATGTCTCGAATAGAATAAAATAATAAGTAAAAAGGATACGAAAGACGGCCGGTATCAATATCTACCTCTCGAATCACCTCAGGAGCCTCAGATGAAAATAAGAAAAATTAGGTCACTATCTGATCTCAGAATATACACAAGTGTAGTTAGCAAGGAGTGAGTACCAAAAATGCAGTACCCAACAAGTAAACAACTAAGACAAATAAAAGCAAGTAAAATACACGTACTTTTATCATACCATTCAACCCCCAGACTACAACCCACATAAAAATTAATCCAGTCTAACAGTTCTAGAAGCACAATATCCATATACCTCAATAATAGTACAATTTAATTCGCAAGTGAACCAGCACAATCAGTAATACAGATTAGGGGAATATTAGTGGTAAAAAAACCCACATTTGCAAAAGATTTATGAGGCAATGGAATGCAATGCAATGTCACATATCTTGATGCATGTCTATCCTAAATGATACACATTCGCTGATCACTTCAGACTGGAACCCATGGGAGCCTCACATGGACCATGTATCTACCGGAAGAGACCTCGTCTATAACATCCATCGGAAAAGATCTCGGCTACTGGAAAAGATTTCGCCTATAATATCCGCGAGAAAAGACCTCGGTCGCTAGAAAAGACCTCGACAAATCACTTCGACCAGTAGAAACCTCTATTCCAATATCCATTATCTCACTCATATCACTTTCTCAACCATCACAAATAAGTGTATGTACAAGTAATGCAGAAAATAAAATGGATATTCACATATACTGCCACATAGTCCATAATCACCCAATTACTCAATATCATATCAACAACATATGAGCACTAACGCACCGGATCCCATCAGAACTTTGAAGTTAGCTGTGCTTTGGCGAGAGTAGTACTAGGATGGGTGACCTCCTAGAAAGTTCTCGTGTTGCCTCCCTCTTCTTTATCGGAATTCGGCACAGTTTCTTCTACCTGATAATAAATATTTTTTGCAGACACGACATTCGGGGCCTAGACGTCGTTAGGATGGGTGATGGAGGTGCTTAGGACGGGCGTGACAGGAGGAAGGGTGCATTGGTGCATGGAGGACAGGGTGCATGCCTGGGCTTTTGGGAGGGGAAGAAAGTGTTTAATAGAATTTAGAGCGCTAAGAATGATGGATGCGATCATACCAGCACTAACGCATCCAATCACAACAGACTTCGAAGTTAAGCGTGCTTAGGCGAGAGAAGTACTAGAATGGGTGAAACCCTGAAAGGTTCTCGTGTTGCATCCCTTTTTTTATCGGAATTCGACACGGTTTTGTATAATCGATAATAAATATTTTTTCGCGGACACGACATTTGGGGCCTAGCCGTCGTTAGGAAGGGTGATGGAGACACTTTGGATGGGCATGACAGGGGGCAGGTTATGTCGGTGCGTAAAGGGTTAGGCGCATGTCGGGGCGTTCGATAGGGGGAGGAGGTGCATAATAGAATTTAGATCGCTAGGAATGATGGATGCGATCATACCAGCACTAATGCACCGGATCCCATCAAAACTCTGAAGTTGCTTGGGCGAGATTAGTACTTGGATTGGTGACCCCTTGGGAAGTCCTCGTGTTGCATCCCTCTTTTTTGTTGGAATTCAGCATGGTTTTATCTACTCGATAATAAATATTTTTTACAGATACGACATTCGGGGCCTAAACGTTATTAGGATGGGTTATGTAGGTGCTTAGGACGGGCGTGACAAGTGGCAGGGTACGTCGGTGCGTGGAGGACAGGGCGCTTGACTAGGCGTTTGGGAGGGGAAGGAGGTTTTTAATAAAATTTAGAGCGCTAGAAATGATGAATGCGATCATACCAGCACTAACGCACTGGATCACCTCAAAAATTCGAAGTTAAGCGTGCTTAGGCAAGAGTATTACTAGGATGGGTGACCCCCCGAGAAGTTCTCGTGTTGCATCCCTTTTTTTTATCGGATTTTGGCACAGTTTCGAGTAGTCGATAATAAATATTTTTTAGCGGACATGACATTCGGGGCCTACACGTTATTAGGAAGGGTGATGGAGGCGCTTTGGACAGGTGTGACAGGGGCGGGTGACGTCGGCGTGTAAAGGGCAGGGCGCATGTCGGGGAGTTTGGGAGTGGGAGGAGGTGTTTAATAGAATTTAGATCGCTAGGAATGATGGATGCGATCATACCAGCACTAACGCACCGGATCCCATCAAAACTCCAAAGTTAAGCGTACTTGGGAGAGAGTAGTATGGGTGACCCCCTGAGAAGTCCTTGTGTTGCATCCCTCCTTTTTGTCGGAATTCAGCACAGATTCATCTACTCGATAATAAATATTGTTTTATGGACACGACATTCGGAACCAAGACAGGACGTTCGAAACCTAGACGTCGTTAGGACGGGTGATAGAGGCACTTAGGATGCGCTTGACCGGCGGTAGGATGCATCGGTACATGGAGGGCAGGGTGCATGCCGAGGCATTTGAGAGGAGAAGCAGGTGTATAATAGAATTTAGAGTGCTAGGAATGATGGATGCGATCATACCAGCACTAACGCACCGGATCCCATCAAAACGCCGAAGTTAAGCGTGCTTGGGCGAGATTAGTACTAGGATTGGTGACCCTTTGGAAAGTCCTCGTGTTTCATCACTCTTTTTTGTCGGAATTCGGAACGGTTTCGTCTATTCGATATTAAATATTTTTTGCAGACACGACAATCGGGGCCTAAACGTCATTAGGATGGGTGATGGAGGTGCTTAGGACGGGCGTGACAGGCGGTATGGTGCGTCGATACGTGGAGGACTGGGCGCATGCCTAGCCGTTTGGGAGGTGAAGGAGGTGTTTAATAAAATTTAGAGCGCTAGGAATGATGGATGGGATCATACCAGCACTAAAGCACCGGATCACATCAGAAGTTCGAAGTTAAGCGTGCTTGGGCGAGATTAGTACTAAGATGGGTGACCTCTTGGCAAGTCCTCATGTTGCATCCCTCCTTTTTGTCGGAATTCGGCACGGTTTCGTCTACTCGATAACAAGTATTTTTTTGCGGACACGACATTCGGGGCCTAGACGCCGTTACGACGTGCGATAGAGGCGCTTAGGACGGGCGTGACAGGCGGCAGGGTGGTTGGTGCCTGGAGGGAAGGGCGCATGCCGGGGCGTTTGGGAGGGGAAGGGGGTGTTTAATAGAATTTAGAGCGCTAGGAATGATGGATGCGATCATACCAGCACTAACGCACCGGATCCCATCAGAACTCCGAAGTTAAGCGTGCTTGGGCGAGAGTAGTACTAGAATGGGTGACCCCCTGAGAAGTCCTCGTGTTGCATCCCTCCTTTTTGTCGGAATTCGGTACGGTTTCGTCTACTCGACAACAAGTATTTTTTTGCGGACACGACATTCGGGGCCTAGACGCCGTTAGAACGTGCGATGGAGGCGCTTAGGACGGGCGTGACAGGCGGCAGGGTGCGTCGGTGCGTGGAGGGCAGGGCGCATGCCAGGGCGTTTGGGAGGGGAAGGGGGTGTTTAATAGAATTTAGAGCGCTAGGAATGATGGATGCGATCATACCAGCACTAACGCCCCGGATCCCATCAGAACTCTGAAGTTAAGCGTGCTTGGGCGAGAGTAGTACTAGGATGGGTGACCCCCTGGGATGTCCTCGTGTTGCATCCCTCCTTTTTGTCGGAATTCGGCACGGTTTCGTCTACTCGATAACAAGTATTTTTTTGCGGACACGACATTCGGGGCCTAGACGCCGTTAGGACGTGCGATGGAGGCGCTTAGGACGGGCGTGACAGGCGGCAGGGTGGTTGGTGCGTGGAGGGAAGGGCGTATGCCGGGGCGTTTGGGAGGGGAAGGGGGTGTTTAATAGAATTTAGAGCGCTAGGAATGATGGATGCGATCATACCAGCACTAACGCACCGGATCCCATCAGAACTCCGAAGTTAAGCGTGCTTGGGCGAGAGTAGTACTAGAATGGGTGACCCCCTGAGAAGTCCTCGTGTTGCATCCCTCCTTTTTGTCGGAATTCGGTACGGTTTCGTCTACTCGACAACAAGTATTTTTTTGCGCACACGATATTCGGGGCCTAGACGCCGTTAGGACGTGCGATGGAGGCGCTTAGGACGGGTGTGACAGGCGGCAGTATGCGTCGGTGCGTGGAGGGCAGGGCGCATGCCGGGGCATTTGGGAGGGGAAGGAGGTGTTTAATAGAATTTAGAGCGCTAGGAATGATTGATGCGATCATACTAGCACTAACGCACCGGATCCCATCAGAACTCCGAAGTTAAGCGTGCTTGGGCGAGAGTAGTACTAGGATGGGTGACCCCCTGGGAAGTCTTCGTGTTGCATCCCTCCTTTTTGTCGGAATTCGGCACAGTTACGTCTACTCGATAACAAGTATTTTTTACGAATACGACATTCGGGGCATAGACGCCGTTAGGACGGGCGATGGAGGCGCTTAGGACGGTCGTGACAGGCGGCAGGGTGCGTCGGTGCGTGGAGGGCAGGGCGCATGCCGGGGCGTTTGGGAGTGAAAGGGGGTGTTTAATAGAATTTAGAGCGCTAGGAATGATGGATGCGATTATACCAGCACTAACGCACCGGATACGATCAGAACTCCTAAGATAAGCGTACTTGGCCGAGAGTAGTACTAGGATGGATGACCTCCCGGGAAGTCCACGTGTTGAATCCCTCCTTTTTGTCGGAATTCGGCACGATTTCTCCTACTCGATAATAAGTATTTTTTTAGAACAGGACATTTGGGGCCTAGACGCCGTTAGGACGGGCGTTGAAGGCACTTAGAACGGGCGTGACAGGCGGTAGGGTGCATCGGTGCGTGGAGTGCAGGGCGCATGCCGGGGCGTTTGAGATGGGAAGGGGTGTTTAATAGAATTTAGAGCGCTAAGAATGATGGATGCGATCATACCATCACTAATGCACCGGATCCCATCAGAACTCCGAAATTAAGCGTGTTTGGGCGAGAGTAGTACTAGGATGGGTGACCCCCTGGGAAGTCTTCGTGTTGCATCCCTCCTTTTTGTCGGAATTCGGCACAGTTTCGTCTACTCGATGACAAGTATTTTTTACAAATACGACATTCGGGGCATAGACGCCGTTAGGACGGGCGATGGAGGCGCTTAGGACGGTCGTGACAGGCAGCAGGGTGCATCGGTGCGTGGAGGGCAGGGCGCATGTCGGGGCGTTTGGGAGTGAAAGGGGGTGTTTAATAGAATTTAGAGCGCTAGGAATGATGGATGCGATCATACCAGCACTAACGCACCGGATACGATCAGAACTCCTAAGTTAAGCGTACTTGGCCGAGAGTAGTACTAGGATGGATGACCTCCCGGGAAGTCCACGTGTTGCATCCCTCCTTTTTGTCGGAATTCGGCACGATTTCTCCTACTCGATAATTAGTATTTTTTTAGAACAGGACATTCGGGGCCTAGACGCCGTTAGGACGGGCGTTGGAGGCACTTAGAACGGGCGTGACAGGCGGTAGGGTGAATCGGTGCGTGGAGAGCAGGGCGCATGCCGGGGCGTTTGAGATGGGAAGGGGTGTTTAATAGAATTTAGAGCGCTAAGAATGATGGATGCGATCATACCAGCACTAATGCACCGGATCCCATCAGAATTCCAAAATTAAGCGTGCTTGGGCGAGAGTAGTACTAGGATGGGTGACCCCCTAGGAAGTCTTCGTGTTACATCCCTCCTTTTTGTCGGAATTCGGCACAGTTTCGTCTACTCGATAACAAGTATTTTTTTACGGATACGACATTCGGGGCATAGACGCCGTTAGGACGGGCGATGGAGGCGCTTAGGACGGTCGTGACAGGCGGCAGGGAGCGTCGGTGCGTGGAGGGCAGGGCGCATGCCGGGGCGTTTGGGAGGGGAAGGGGGTGTTTAATAAAATTTAGAGCGTTAGGAATGATGGATGCGATCATACCAGCACTAACTCACCGGGTCCCATCAAAACTCCGAAGTTAAGCGTGTTTGGGCGAGAGTAGTACTAAGATGGGTGACCCCCTTAGAAGTCCTCATGTTGCATCCCTTCTTTTTGTCGGAATTCGGCACGGTTTCGTCTAATCGATAACTAGTATTTTTTCACGGAAACGAAATTTGGGTCCTAGACGCCGTTAGGACGGGCGATGAAGGCGCTTAGGACGGTCGTGACAGGCGGCAGGGTGCGTCGGTACATGGAGGGCAGGGTGCATGCCGAGGCATTTGAGAGGGGAAACAGGTGTATAATAGAATTTAGAGCGCTACGAATGATGGATGCGATCATACCAGCACTAATGCACCGGATCCCATCAAAACTTCGGTGTTAAGCGTGCTTGGGCGAGAGTAGTACTAGAATGGGTGACCCCCTGGGAAGTCTCTGTGTTGCATCCTTCCTTTTTGTCGTAATTCGATACGGTTTCGTCTACTCGATAATAAGTATTTTTTTGCGCACACGACATTCGGGGCCTAGACGCCGTTAGGACGGGCGATGGAGGCGCATAGGACGAGCATGACAGGCAGCAGGGTGCGTCGGTGCGTGGAGGGCAAGACGCATGCCGGGGCGTTTGAGAGGGAAAGGGGGTGTTTAATAGAATTTAGAGCGCTAGGAATGATGGATGCGATCATACCAGCACTAACGCACCGGATCCCATCAAAATTCCGAGGTTAAGTGTGCTTGGGCGAGAGTAGTACTACGATGGGTGACCCCTGGGAAGTCCCCGTGTTGCATTTTTCCTTTTTGTCGGAATTCGGCACGGTTTCGTCTACTTGATAATAAGTATTTTTTTTCGGATAGGACATTCGGGGCATAGACGCCGTTAGGACGGGCGATGGAGGCGCTTAAGACGGGCGTGACAGGCAGCAGGGTGCGTCGGTGCGTGGAGGGCAGAGCGCATGTCAGGGCGTTTGGGAGGGGAATGGGGTGTTTAGTAGAATTTAGAGCGCTAAGAATGATGGATGCGATCATACCAGCACTAACTAACCGGATCCCATCAAAACTCCGAAGTTAAGGGTGCTTGGGCGAGAGTAGTACTAGGATGGGTGACTCCTTGGGAAGTCCTCGTGTTGCATCCCTCCTTTTTGTCGGAATGTGGCACGGTTTCGTCTACTCGATAATAAGTATTTTTTTGCGGACAAGACATTAGGGGCCTAGACGCCATTAGGATGGGCGATGGAGTCGCTTAGGACGGGCGTGGCAGGCGGCAGGGTTCGTCGGTGCGTGGAGGGCAGGGCGCATGCCGGGGCGTTTGGGAGTGAAAGGGGGTGTTTAATAGAAATTTAGAGCGCTAGGAATAATGGATGCGATAATACCAGCACTAATGCACCGGATCTCATCAGAACTCCGAAGTTAAGCGTGCTTGGATGAGAGTAGTACTAGGATGGGTGACCCCCTAGGAAGTCCTCGTGTTACATCCCTCCTTTTTGTCGGAAGTCGGCACAATATCGTCTACTCGATAATAAGTATTGTTTTGTGGACACGACATTCGGGGCTTAGACACCTTTAGGATGGAAGATGGAGGCGCTTAGGACGGGCGTGACAGGCGGCAGGGTGCGTCGGTGCGTGGAGGACAAGGCACATGCCGGGGCATTTGGGAGGGGAAGGGGGTGTTTAATAGAATTTAGAGCGCTAGGAATGATGGATGCGATCATACAAGCACAAACGCAATGGATAAGATCAGAATTCCTAAGTTAAGCGTACTTGGGCGAGAGTAGTATTAGGATGGGTGACCTCCTGGGAAGTCCACGTGTTGCATCCCTCCTTTTTGTCGGAATTCGGCACGATTTCGCCTAATCGATAATAAGTATTTTTTTAGAACACGACATTTGGGGCCTAGACGCCCTTAGGACGGGCGTTGGAGGCACTTAGAACGGGCGTGACAGGCGGTAGGGTGCGTCGGTGCGTGGAGAGCAGGGCGCATGCCGGGGCGTTTGGGATGGGAAGGAGGTGTTTAATAGAATTTAGAGCGCTAGGAATGATGGATGCGATCATACCATCACTAACGCATCGGATCCCATCAGAACTCTGAAGTTAAGCGTGCTTGGGCGAAAGTAGTACTGGGATGGGTGACCCCTTGGGAAGTCCTCGTGTTACAACCTTCCCTTTTGTCGGAATTCGACATGATTTCGCCTACTCGATAATAAGTATTTTTTGAGGACACGACATTCGGGGCCTAGACGCCGTTAGGACAGGCGTTGGAGGCACTTAGGACGGGCGTGACAGGCGGTAGGGTGCGTCGGAGCGTGGAGAGGAGGGCGCATACCGGGACGTTTGGGATGAGAAGGGGGTGTTTAATAGAATTTAGAGCTCTAGGAATGATGGATGCGATCATACCAACACTAATGCACCGGATCCCATCAGAACTTCGGTGTTAAGCGTGCTTGGGCGAGAGTAGTACTAGGATGGGTGACCCCCTGGGAAGTTCTCGTGTTGCATCCCTCCTTTTTGTCGGAATTCGGCACGGTTTCGTCTACTTGATAATAAGTATTTTTTTGCGGACACGACATTCGGGGCTTAGACGCTGTTAAGACGGGGCGATGGAGGCGCATAGGACGAGCATGACAGGCAGCAGGATGCGTCGGTGCGTGGAGGGCAAGACGCATGCCGGCTGCGTTTGAGAGGGGAAGGGGGTGTTTAATAGAATTTAGAGCGCTAGGAATGATGGATGCGATCATACTAGCACTAACGCACCGGATCCCATCAGAATTCCGAGGTTAAGCGTACTTGGGCGAGAGTAGTACTAGGATGGGTGACCCCTGGGAAGTCCCCGTGTTGCATCCTTCCTTTTTGTCGGAATTCGACATGGTTTTGTCTACTCGATAATAATTATTTTTTCCGGATAGGACATTCGGGGCCTAGACGCCGTTAGGATGGGCGATGGAGGCGCTTACGACGGGCGTGACAGGCAGCAGGGTGTGTCGGTGCGTGGAGGGCAGAGCGCATGCCAGGGCGTTTAGGAGGGGAAGAAGGTGTTTAATAGAATTTAGAGGGCTAGGAATGATGAATGCGATCATACCAGCACTAACGCATCGGATCCCATCAGAACTCCAAAGTTAAGCGTGCTTGGGCGAGAGTAGTACTAGTATGGGTGACTCCTTGGGAAGTCCTCGTGTTGCATCCCTCTTTTTTGTCGGAATTCGAAACGGTTTTGTCTACTCGATAATAAGTATTTTTTAGCGGACACGACATTCGGGGCCTTGACGCCGTTAGGACGGGCGATGGAGGCGCTTAGGACGGGCGTGACAGGTGATAGGGTGCGTCGGTGAGTGGAGGGCAGGGCACATGCTGGGGCGTTTGGGAGGGGAAGGGGGTGTTTAATAGAATTTAGAGCGCTAGGAATGATGGATGCGATCATACCAGCACTAACGCACCGGATCCAATCAAAACTTCAAAGTTAAGCGTGCTTTGGCGAGAGTAGTACTAGGATGGGTGACCCCCTGGGAAGTCCTCGTGTTGCATCCCTCATTTTTGTCGCAATTCGGCACGGTTTCGTCTACTCGATAATAAGTATTTTTTTGCGGATACGACATTCAGTGCCTAGACGCCGTTAGGACGGGCAATAGAGGCACCTAGGACGAGCATGATAGGCGGCAGGGTGCGTCGGTGCGTAAAGGGCAAGACGCATGCCGGGGCGTTTGGGAGGGGAAGGAGGTGTTTAATAGAATTTAGAGCGCTAGGAATGATGGATGCGAACATACCTGCAATAACGCACAGGATCCAATAAGAACTACGAGGTTAAGCGTGCTTGGGCGAGAGTAGTACTAGGATGGGTGACCCTTTGGGAAGTCTCCGTGTTGCATCCTTCCTTTTTGTCGGAATTCGGCACGGTTTCGTCTACTCGATAATAAGTATTTTTTTCGGACATGACATTCGGGGCCTAGAAGACATTAGGACGGGTGATGGAGGCGCTTAGGACGGGCGTGACAGGCGGCAGGGTGCGTCGGTGCGTGGTGGGCAGGGCGAATACCGGGGCGTTTGGGAGGGGAAGGGGGTGTTTAATAGAATTTAGAGCGCTAGGAATGATGGATGCGATTATAGCAGAACTAACGCATCGGATCCCATCAGAACTCCGAATTTAAGCGTGCTTGGGCGAGAGTAGTACTAGGATGGGTGACCCCCTAGGAAGTCCTCGTGTTGCATCCCTCCTTTTTGTCGGAATTCGGCACGGTTTCGTCTACTCGATAATAAGTATTTTTTTGCAGACACGACATTTTTGGCCTTGACGCCGTTAGGATGGGCGATGGAGGCGCTTAGAACGGGCGTGACAGGCGATAGGGTGCGTCGGTGTGTGGAGGGCAGGGCGCATGCCGGGGCGTTTGGGAGAGGAAGGGAGTGTTTAATAGAATTTAGAGCGCTAGGAATGATGGATGCGATCATACCAGCACTAACGCACCAGATCCCATCAAAACACCGAAGTTAAGCGTGCTTGGGCAAGATTAGTACGTCTACTCGATATTAAATATTTTTTGCATACACGACAATCGGGGCCTAAACGTCGTTAGGAGGGGAAGGAGGTGTTTAATAGAATTTAGACCGCCAGGAATGATGGATGCGATCATACTAGCATTAACGCACCGGATACCATCAGAACTCAAAAGTTAAGCGTGCTTGGGCGAGAGTAGTACTAGGATGGGTGACCCCTTGAGAAGTCCTCGTGTTGCATCCCTCTTTTTTTCTTCAAAATTCAGTACGGTTTCGTCTACTCCATAATAAATATTTTTTTGCAAATACAACATTCGGAGCCTATATGTAGTTAGGACGGGCGAAAAAGGCATTTAGAACGGGCGTGATAGGCGACATGGTGCGTCGGTGCGTGGAGAAAAGGGAGCATGTTGGAGCATTTGGGAGGGGAAGGAGGTGTTTAATAGAATTTAGAGCGCTAGGAATGATGGATGCGATTTTACCAGCACTAACGCATCGGATCCTATCAGAACTCCGAAGTTAAGCGTGCTTGGGCGAGAGTATTACAAGGATGGGTAACTACCTGGGAAGTCATCGTGTTGCATCCCTCCTTTTTGAAGCCTTCTAATTAAAAGATACAAAATAAATACATGTCTCAATATTTATGTCTCGAATAGAATAAAATAATAAGTAAAAAGGATACGAAAGACGGCCGGTATCAACATCTACCTCTCGAATCACCTCAGGAGCCTCAGATGAAAATAAGAAAAATTAGGTCACTATCTGATCTCAGAATATACACAAGTGTAGTTAGCAAGGAGTGAGTACCAAAAATGCAGTACCCAACAAGTAAACAACTAAGACAAATAAAAGCAAGTAAAATACACGTACTTTTATCATACCATTCAACCCCCAGACTACAACCCACATAAAAATTAATCCAGTCTAACAGTTCTAGAAGCACAATATTCATATACCTCAATAATAGTACAATTTAATTCGCAAGTGAACCAGCACAATCAGTAATACAGATTAGGGGAATATTAGGGGTAAAAAAACCCACATTTGCAAAAGATTTATGAGGCAATGGAATGCAATGCAATGTCACATATCTTGATGCATGTCTATCCTAAATGATACACATTCGCTGATCACTTCAGACTGGAACCCATGGGAGCCTCACATGGACCATGTATCTACTGGAAGAGACCTCCTCTATAACATCCATCGGAAAAGATCTCGGCTGCTGGAAAAGATTTCGCCTATAATATCCGCGAGAAAAGACCTCAGTCGCTAGAAAAGACCTCGACAAATCACTTCGACCAGTAGAAACCTCTATTCCAATATCCAGTATCTCACTCATATCACTTTCTCAACCATCACAAATAAGTGTATGTACAAGTAATGCAGAAAATAAAATGGATATTCACATATACTGCCACATAGTCCATAATCACCCAATTACTCAATATCATATCAACAACATATGAGCACTAACGCACCGGATCCCATCAGAACTTTGAAGTTAACTGTGCTTTGGTGAGAGTAGTACTAGGATGGGTGACCTCCTAGAAAGTTCTCGTGTTGCCTCCCTCTTTTTTATCGGAATTCGGCACGGTTTCTTCTACCTGATAATAAATATTTTTTGCAGACACAACATTCGGGGCCTAGACGTCGTTAGGATGGGTGATGGAGGTGCTTAGAACGGGCGTGACAGGCGGAAGGGTGCATTGGTGCATGGAGGACAGGGTGCATGCCTGGGCTTTTGGGAGGGGAAGAAGGTGTTTAATAGAATTTAGAGCGCTAAGAATGATGGATGCGATCATACCAGCACTAACGCATCCGATCACAACAGACTTCGAAGTTAAGCGTGCTTAGGCGAGAGAAGTACTAGAATGGGTGAAACCCTAAAACGTTCTCGTGTTGCATCCCTTTTTTTATCGGAATTCGACACGGTTTTGTATAATCGATAATAAATATTTTTTAGCGGACACGACATTTGGGGCCTAGCCGTCGTTAGGAAGGGTGATGGAGACACTTTGGATGGGCATGATAGGGGGCAGGTTATGTCGGTGCGTAAAGGGTTAGGCGCATGTCGAGGCGTTCGATTGGGGGAGGAGGTGCATAATAGAATTTAGATCGCTAGGAATGATGGATGCGATCATACCAGCACTAATGCACCGGATCCCATCAAAACTCTGAAGTTGCTTGGGCGAGATTAGTACTTGGATTGGTGACCCCTTGGGAAGTCCTCGTGTTGCATCCCTCTTTTTTGTTGGAATTCAGCATGGTTTTGTCTACTCGATAAGAAATATTTTTTACAGACACGACATTCGGGGCCTAAACGTTATTAGGATGGGTTATGTAGGTGCTTAGGACGGGCGTGACAAGTGGCAGGGTGCGTCGGTGCGTGGAGGACAGGGCGCTTGCCTGGGCGTTTGGGAGGGGAAGGAGGTTTTTAATAAAATTTAGAGCGCTAGAAATGATGAATGCGATCATACCAGCACTAACGCACCGGATCACCTCAAAACTTCGAAGTTAAGCGTGCTTAGGCAAGAGTATTACTAGGATGGGTGACCCCCCGAGAAGTTCTCGTGTTGCATCCCTTTTTTTATCGGATTTTGGCACAGTTTCGAGTAGTCGATAATAAATATTTTTTAGCGGACATGACATTCGGGGCCTACACGTTATTAGGAAGGGTGATGGAGGCGCTTTGGACAGGTGTGACAGGGGCGGGTGACGTCGGCGTGTAAAGGGAAGGGCACATGTCGGAGAGTTTGGGAGTGGGAGGAGGTGTTTAATAGAATTTAGATCGCTAGGAATGATGGATGCGATCATACCAGCACTAACGCACCGGATCCCATCAAAACTCCAAAGTTAAGCGTACTTGGGAGAGAGTAGTATGGGTGACCCCCTGAGAAGTCCTTGTGTTGCATCCCTCCTATTTGTCGGAATTCAGCACAGTTTCATCTACTCGATAATAAATATTGTTTTATGGACACGACATTCGGAACCAAGACAGGACGTTCGAAACCTAGACGTCGTTAGGACGGGTGATAGAGGCACTTAGGATGCGCTTGACCGGCGGCAGGATGCGTCGGTACATGGAGGGCAGGGTGCATGCCGAGGCATTTGAGAGGAGAAGCAGGTGTATAATAGAATTTAGAGCGCTAGGAATGATAAATGCGATCATACCAGCACTAACGCACCGGATCCCATCAAAACGCCGAAGTTAAGCGTGCTTGGGCGAGATTAGTACTAGGATTGGTGACCCTTTGGAAAGTCCTCGTGTTTCATCACTCTTTTTTGTCGGAATTCGGAACGGTTTCGTCTATTCGATATTAAATATTTTTTGCAGACACGACAATCGGGGCCTAAACGTCGTTAGGATGGGTGATGGAGGTGCTTAGGACGGGCGTGACAGGCGGTATGGTGCGTTGATACGTGGAGGACTGGGCGCATGCCTAGCCGTTTGGGAGGTAAAGGAGGTGTTTAATAAAATTTAAAGCGCTAGGAATGATGGATGGGATCATACCAGCACTAACGCACCGGATCACATCAGAAGTTCGAAGTTAAGCGTGCTTGGGCGAGATTAGTACTAAGATGGGTGACCTCTTGGGAAGTCCTCATGTTGCATCCCTCTTTTTTATCGGAATTCGGCACGGTTCCGTCTACTCAATAATATATATTTTTTTCCAGACACGATATTCGGGGCCTAGACGTCGTTAGGATGGGTGATAGAGGTGCCTAGGACGGGCGTGACAGGCGGCAGGGTGTGTCGGTGCGTGGAGGACAGGGTGCATGCCAGGGCATTTGGAAGGGGAAGCAGGTGTTTAATAGAATTTAGAGCGTTAGGAATGATGGATGCGATCATACCAGCACTAACGCACCGGATCCCATCAAAACTCTAAAGTTAAACGTGCTTGCGCGAGATTAGTACTAGGATTGGTGACCCTTTGGAAAGTCCTCGTATTGCATCACTCCTTTTTGTCAGAATTTGGCACGGTTTCGTCTACTCGATATTAAATATTTTTTGCAGATACGACAATCGAGGCCTAAACGTCGTTAGGATGGTTGATGGAGGTGCTTAGGACGGGTGTGACAGGAGGCAGGGTAAATCAGTGCGTGGAGGACTGGCACATGCCTGGGCGTTTGGGAGGGAAAGGAGATGTTTAATAAAATTTAGAGCGCTAGGAATGATAGTTGCGATCATACCAGCACTAACGCACCGCATCACATCCGAAGTTCGAAGTTAAGCGTGCTTGGGCGAGATTAGTACTAGGATGGGTGATCCCTTCGGAAGTCCTCATGTTGCATCCCTCCTTTTTGTCGGAATTCGGCACGGTTTTGTCTACTCGATAAAAAATATTTTTTTGCAGACACGACATTCGGGGCCTAGGCATCATTAGGATGGGTGATAGAGGTGCGTAGGACGGGCATGACAGGCAGCAGGGTGCATCGGTGCGTGGAGGACAGGGTGCATGCCGGGGCATTTAAGAGGGGAAGCAAGTGTATAATAGAATTTAGAGCGCTAGGAATGATGGATGCGATCATACCAGCACTAACGCACCGGATCCCATCAAAACTCCGAAGTTAAGCGTGCTTAGGCGAGATTAGTACTAGGATTGGTGACCCTTTGGAAAGTCCTCGTCTTTCATCACTCTTTTTTGTCGGAATTCGGCATGGTTTCATCTACTCGATATTAAATATTTTTTGCAAACACGACAATTGAGGCCTAAACGTCGTGAGGATGTGTGATGGATGAGCTTAGGACGGGCGTAATAAGCGGTAGGGTGCGTCGGTACATGGAGGATTGGGCGCATGCCTAGCTGTTTGGGAGGTGAAGGAGGTGTTTAATAAAATTTAGAGCGCTAGGAATGATGGATGCAATCATACCAGCACTAACGCACCGGATCACATCAGAAGTTCGATGTTAAGCGTGCTTGGGAGTGATTAGTACTAGGATGGGTGACCCTTTGGAAAGTCCTCGTGTTGCAACCCTTCTTTTTATTGGAATTCGGCACGGTTTCGTCTACTCGATAATAAATATTTTTTGCAAACACGACATTCGGGGCCTAAACGTCGTTAGGATGGGTGATAGAGGTGCCTAGGACGGGCGTGACAGGCGGCAGGGTGCATCGGTGCGTGGAGGACAGGGTGCATGCCAGGGCATTAAGAAGGGGAAGCAGGTGTTTAATAGAATTTAGAGCGCTAGGAATGATAGATGCGATCATACCAGCACTAACGCACCGGATCCCATCAAAACTCCAAAGTTAAACGTGCTTGGGCGAGATTAGTACTAGGATTGGTGACCCTTTGGAAAGTCCTCGTGTTGCATCACTCCTTTATGTCGGAATTCGGCACGGTTTCGTCTATTCGATATTAAATATTTTTTGCAGACACGACAATCAGGGCCTAGACATCGTTAGGATGGGTGATGGAGGTGCTTAGGAAGGGCGTGACAGGCGGCAGGGTACGTCAGTGCGTGGAGGACTGGGCACACGCCTGGGCGTTTGGGAGGGGAAGGAGGTGTTTAATAAAATTTAGAGCTCTAGGAATGATAGTTGCGATCATACCAGCACTAACGCACCGGATCACATCAGAAGTTCGAAGTTAAGCGTGCTTGGGAGAGATTAGTACTAGGATGGGTGACCCCTTCAGAAGTCTTTATGTTGCATCCCTCCTTTTTGTCGGAATTCGGCACGGTATCGTCTACTCGATAATAAATATTTTTGTGTAGACACGACATTTGGGGCCTAGACATCGTTAGGATGGGTTATAGAGGAGCCTAGGACGGGCGTGACAGGCGGCAGGGTGCATCGGTGCGTGGAGGACAGGGTGCATGCTGGGGCATTTGAGAGGGGTAAGAGGTGTTTAATACAATTTATAGCGCTAAGAATGATGGATGCGATCATACCAGCACTAACGCACCGAATCCCATCAAAACTTCGAAGTTAAATGTGCTTGGGCGAGAATAGTACTAGGATGGGTGAACCAATGGGAAGTTCTCGTTTTGCATCTCTTTTTTCATCGGAATTCGGCACTGTTTCATTTAGTCGATAATAAATATTTTTTAGCGGAAACGACATTTGGGGCCTATACATCGTTAGGACGGGTGATGAAAGCGCTTTGGACGGGCGTGACAAGGGGTAGGTTTCGTCGATGCATAAAGGGCAAGGCGCATGCCGGGGCGTTTTGGAGGGGAAGGAGGTGTTTAATAGAATTTATAGCGCTAGGAATGATGGATGCAATCATACCAGCAATAACGCACCAGATCCCATCAAAACTCCAAAGTTAAGCGTCCTTGGGTGATAGTAGTATGGGTGACCCCATGGGAAGTCCTCGTGTTGCATCCCTCCTTTCGCTCTGAATTCGCCACAGTTTCGTCTACTAGATAATAAATATTTTTTATGGACATGATATTCGAAACCTAGACGTTGTTAGGATGGGTGATGGAGACGCTAAGGACGGGCGTGACAAGCGGCAGGGTGCGTCGTTGCATGGAGGGAAGGGCGCATGCCGGGGCGATTGGTAAGGGAAGGAAGTGTTTAATACAATTTAGAGCGCTAAGAATGATGGATGCGATCATACCAGCACTAACACACTGGATCCCATCAGAACTCCGAAGATAAGCGTACTTGGGCAAGATTAGTACTAGGATGGGTGACCCTGTGGGAAGTCCACGTGTTGTATCCCTCCTTTTTGTCGGAATTCGGCACGATTTTGCCTACTCGATAACAAGTATTTTTTTAGGACACGACATTTGGGGCCGAGACGCCGTTAGGATGGGCGTTGGAGGCACTTAGGACGGGCGTGACAGGCGGTAGGGTGCGTCGGTGCATGGAGAGCAGGGCGCATGCCGGGGCGTTTGGGATGGGAAGGGGTGTTTAATAGAATTTAGAGCGCTAGGAATGATAGATGCGATCATACCAACACTAACGCACCAGATCCCATTAGAACTCTGAAGTTAAGCGTGCTTGGGCGAGAATAGTACTAGGATGGGTGACCCCCTCGGAAGTCTTCGTGTTGCATCCCTCCATTTTGTCGGAATTCGGCACAGTTTTGTCTACTCGATAATAAGTATTTTTTTGCGTACACGACATTCGGGGCATAGACGCCGTTAGGATGGGCGATGGAAGCGCTTAGGACGGGCGTGAAAGGCAAGCGGGTGCGTCGGTACGTGGAAGGCAGGGCGCATGCCGGGGCGTTTGGAATGGGAAGGGGGTGTTTAATAGAATTTAGAGCGCTAGGAATGATGGATGCGATCATACCAGCACTAACTCACCGGATCCCATCAGAACTTCGAAGTTAAGCGTGCTTGGGCGAGAGTAGTACTAGGATGGGTGACCCCTTGGGAAGTCCTCGTGTTGCATCCCTCCTTTTTGTCGAAATTCGGTACGGTTTCGTCTACTCGATAATAAGTTTTTTTTGCGGACACGACATTAGGGGCCTAGACGCCATTAGGACGAGCGATGGAGTCGCTTAGGACGGGCGTGACAGGAGGCAGGGTGAATCGGTGCGTGGAGGGCAGGGCGCATGCCGGGGCGTTTGGGAGTGAAAGGGGGTGTTTAATAGAATTTAGAGCGCTAGGAATGATGGATGCGATCATACCAGCACTAACGCACCGGATCTCATCAGAACTCCGAAGATAAGCGTGCTTGGACGAGAGTGGTACTAGGATGGGTGACCCCCTGGAAAGTCCTCGTGTTACATCCCTCCTTTTTGTCGGAAGTCGGCACGATTTTGTCTACTCAATAAAAAGTATTTTTGTGCGGACACTACATTCGGGGCTTAGACGCCATTAGGACGGACGATGGAGGCACTTAGGACGGGCGTGACAGGCGGCAGGGTGCGTCGGTGCGTGGAGGGCAAGGCGCATGCCGGGGCATTTTGGATGGGAAGGGGGTGTTTAATAGAATTTAGAGCGCTAGGAATGATGGATGCGATCATACCAGCACGAACGCACCGGATACCATCAGAACTCCGAAGTTAAGCGTACTTGGGCGAGAGTAGTACTAGGATGGGTGACCCCCCGGGAAGTTCACGTGTTGCATCCCTCCTTTTTGTCAGAATTCGGCACGAATTCGGCTACTCGATAATAAGTATTTTTTGAGGACACGACATTCGGGGCCTAGACGCCGTTAGGACGAGCATTGGAGGCACTTAGGACGGGCGTGACAGGAGGCAGGGTGCGTCGTTGCGTGGAGAACAGGGCGCATGCCGGGGCTTTTGGGATGGGAAGGGAGTGTTCAATAGAATTTAGAGCGCTAGGAATGATGGATGCGATCATACAAGCACTAACGCACCAGATCCCATTAGAACTCCAAAATTAAGCATGCTTGGGCATGAGTAGTACTAGGATGGGTGACCCCCTGGGAAGTCTTCGTGTTGCATCCCTCCTTTTTCTCGGAATTCGGTACGGTTTCGTCTACTCGATAATAAGTATTTTTTTGCGGATACGACATTCGGGGCCTAGACGCCGTTAGGACTGGCGATGGAGGCGCTTAGGACGAACGTGACAGGCGGCAGGGTGCGTCGGTGCGTGAAGGGCAGGGCGCATGCCGGGGCGTTTGGGAGGGGAAGGGGGTGTTTAATAGAATTTAGAGCGCTAGGAATGATGGATGCGATCATACCAGCACTAACTCACCGGATCCTATCAAAACTCCGAAGTTAAGCGTGCTTGGGCGAGAGTAGTACTAGGATGGGTGACCCCTTGGGAAGTTCTCGTGTTGCATCCCTCCTTTTTGTCGGAATGTGGCACGGTTTCGTCTACTTGATAATAAGTATTTTTTTGCGGACAAGACATTAGGGGCCTAGACGCCATTAGGACGGGCGATGGAGTCGCTTAGGACGGGTGTGACAGGCGGCAGGGTTCGTCGGTGCGTGGAGGTCAGGGCGCATGCCGGGGCGTTTGGGAGGGAAAGGGGGTGTTTAATAGAATTTAGAGCGCTAAGAATGAATGATGCGATAATACCAGCATTAATGCACCGGATCTCATCAGAACTCCAAAGTTAAGCGTGCTTGGACGAGAGTAGTACTAGGATGGGTGACCCCCTGGGAAGTCCTCGTGTTGCATCCCTCCATTTTGTCGGAATGTGGCACGGTTTTGTCTACTCGATAATAAGTATTTTTTTATGGAAAAGACATTAGGGGCCTAGACGCCATTAGGACGGGCGATGGAGTCGCTTAGGACGGGCGTGACAGGCGGCAGGGTTCGTCGGTGCGTGGAGGGCAGGGCGCATGCCGGGGCATTTGGGAGGGAAAGGGGGTGTTTAATAGAATTTAGAGCGCTAGGAATGATGGATGCGATAATACCAGCACTAATGCACCGGATCTCATCAGAACTCCGAAGTTAAGCGTGCTTGGACGAGAGTAGTACTAGGATGGGTGACCCCTTGGGAAGTCCTCGTGTTGCATCCCTCCTTTTTGTCGGAATTTGGCACGATTTCGTCTACTCGATAATAAGTATTTTTTTGCGGACAAGACATTAGAGGCCTGGACGCCATTAGGACGGGCGATGGAGTCGCTTAGGACGGGCGTGACAGGCGGCAGGGTGAATCGGTGCGTGGAGGGCAGGGCGCACGCCAAGGCGTTTGGGAGGGAAAGGGGGTGTTTAATAGAATTTAGAGCGCTAGGAATGATGGATGCGATCATACCAGCACTAATGCACTGGATTTCATCAGAACTCCGAAGTTAAGCGTGCTTGGACGAGAGTAGTACTAGGATGGGTGACCCCCTGAAAAGTACTCGTGTTACATCCCTCCTTTTTGTCAGAAGTCAGCACGATTTTGTCTACTCGATAATAAGTATTTTTTTGCGGACACGACATTCAGGGCTTAGACGCCATTAGGATGGACGATGGAGGCGCTGAGGACGGGCGTGACAGGCGGCAGGATGCGTTGGTGCATGGAGGGCAGGGCGCATGCCGGGGCATTTGGGAGGGGAATGGGGTGTTTAATAGAATTTAGAGCGCTAGGAATGATGGATGCGATCATACCAGCACTAACGCACCGGATACGATCAGAACTCCTAAGTTAAGCGTACTTGGGTGAGAGTAGTACTAGGATGGGAGACCTCCCGGGAAGTCCACGTGTTGCATCCCTCCTTTTTGTCGGAATTCGGCACGATTTCGCCTACTCGATAATAAGTATTTTTTTAGAACACGACATTCGGGGCCTAGACACCATTAGGACGGGCGTTGGAGGCACTTAGAACGGGCGTGACAGGCGTTAGGGTGCGTCGGTGCGTGGAGAGCAGGGCGCATGCCGGGGCGTTTGGGAGGGGAAGGGGGTGTTTAATAGAATTTAGATCGCTAGGAATGATGGATGCGATCATAGCAGCATTAACGCACCGGATCCCATCAGAACTCCGAAATTAAGCATGCTTGGGCGAGAGTAGTACTAGGTTGGGTGACCCCCTGGGAAGTCTTCGTGTTGCATCCCTCTTTTTTGTCGGAATTCGGCACGGTTTCGTCTACTCGATAAAAAGTATTTTTTAGTGGACACGACATTCGGGGCCTAGACGCCGTTAGGACGGGCGATGGAGGCGCTTAGGACAGGCGTGATAGGCGGTAGGGTGCGTCGGTGCGTGGAGGGCAGGGCGCATGCCGGGCGTTTGGGAGGGGAAGGGGGTGTTTAATAGAATTTAGAGCGCTAGGAATGATGGATGCGATCATACCAGCACGAACGCACCGGATACCATCAGAACTCCGAAGTTAAGCGTACTTGGGCGAGAGTAGTACTAGGATGGGTGACCCCCCGGGAAGTTCACGTGTTGCATCCCTCCTTTTTGTCAGAATTCGGCACGAATTCGGCTACTCGATAATAAGTATTTTTTGAGGACACGACATTCGGGGCCTAGACGCCGTTAGGACGAGCATTGGAGGCACTTAGGACGGGCGTGACAGGAGGCAGGGTGCGTCGTTGCGTGGAGAACAGGGCGCATGCCGGGGCTTTTGGGATGGGAAGGGGGTGTCCAATAGAATTTAGAGCGCTAGGAATGATGGATGCGATCATACAAGCACTAACGCACCAGATCCCATTAGAACTCCAAAATTAAGCATGCTTGGGCATGAGTAGTACTAGGATGGGTGACCCCCTGGGAAGTCTTCGTGTTGCATCCCTCCTTTTTGTCGGAATTTGGTACGGTTTCGTCTACTCGATAATAAGTATTTTTTTGCGGATACGACATTCGGGGCCTAGACGCCGTTAGGACAAGCGTTGGAGGCACTTAGGACGGGCGTGACAGGCGATAGGGTGCGTCAGTGCGTGGAGAGCAGGGCGCATACCGGGGCGTTTGGGATGAGAAGGGGGTGTTTAATAGAATTTAGAGCGCTAGGAATGATGGATGCGATCATACCAGCACTAATGCACCGGATCCCATCAGAACTTCGGTGTTAAGCGTGCTTGGGCGAGAGTAGTACTAGAATGGGTGACCCCCTGGGAAGTCTCCGTGTTGCATCCTTCCTTTTTGTCGTAATTCGATACGGTTTCGTCTACTCGATAATAAGTATTTTTTTCGTACATGACATTCGGGGCCTAGACGATGTTAGGACGCGCGATGGAGGCGCTTAGGACGGGCGTGACAGGCGGCAAGGTGCGTCGGTGCGTGTAGGGCAGGGCGCATGCCGGGGCGTTTGGGAGGGGAAGGGGGTGTTTAATAGAATTTAGAGCGCTAGGAATGATGGATGCGATCATACCAACACTAACGCACCGAATCCCATCAGAACTTCGAAGTTAAGCGTGCTTGGGCGAGAGTAGTACTAGGTTGGGTGACCCCTTGGGAAGTCCTCGTGTTGCATCCCTCCTTTTTGTCGGAATTCGGCACGGTTTCGTCTACTCGATAATAAGTATTTTTTTGCGGACACGATATTCGGGGCCTTGACGCCGTTAGGACGGGCGATGGAGGCGCTTAGGACGGGCGTGACAGGCGGCAGGGTGCGTTGGTGCGTGGAGGGCAGGGCGCATGCCGGGGCATTTGGGAGGGGAAGAGGGTGTTTAATAGAATTTAGAGCGCTATGAATGATGGATGCGATCATACCAGCACTAACGCACCGGATCCCATTAGAACTCCGAAGTTAAGCGTTCTTGGGCGAGAGTAGTACTAGGATGGGTGACCCCCTAGGAAGTTCTCATATTGCATCCCTCCTTTTTGTCGGAATTCGGCACGGTTACGTCGACTCAATAATAAGTATTTTTTTACAGACACGACATTCGGGGCCTAGACGCCGTTAGGACCGGCGTGACAGGCGTTAGGATGCGTCGGTGCGTGGAGGGCAGGGCGCATGCAGGGGCGTTTGAGAGGGGAAGCAGGTGTTTAATAGAATTTAGAGCGCTAGGAATGATGGATGCGATCATACCAGCACTAACGCACCGGATCCCATCAAAACTCCGAAGTTAAGCGTGCTTGGGCAAGATTAGTACTAGGATTCGTGACCCTTTGTAAAGTCCTTGTGTTGCATCACTCTTTTTTGTCGGAATTCGGCATGGTTTCGTCTACTCGATATTAAATATTTTTTGCAGACACGACAATCGGGGCCTAGACATCGTTAGGATGGGTGATGGAAGTGCTTAGGACGGGCGTGACAGGCGGCAGGGTGTGTTGTTGCGTGGAGGTAAGGGAGCATGCTGGGGCGATTGGGAGGGGAAGGAGGTGTTTAATTGAATTTAGAGCGGTAGGAATAATAGATTCGGTCATACCAGCACTAACGCACTGGATTCCATCAGAACTCCGAAGTTAAGCATGCTTGGGCGAGAGTAGTACTAGGATGGGTGTCCCCCATGAAGTCCTCGTGTTGCATCCCTTCTTTTTGTCTAAATTCGGCATGATTTTGTCTACTCGATAATAAATATGTTTTTGCGGACACGACATTCGGGTCCTAGATGTCATTAGGATGGGTGATGGAGGTGCTTAGGACGGGAGTGACAGGTGGCAGGGTGCGTTGGTGCGTGGAGGGCAGGGCACTTGCTGGGGCGTTTGGGAGGGGAAGAAGTTGTTTAATAGAATTTAGAGCGCCAGGAATGATGGATGCGATCATACCAGCACAAATGCATCGGATCCCATCAGAACTCTAAAGTTAAGCGTTCTTGGGCGAGAGTAGTACTAGGATGGGTGACCCCTTTAGAAGTCCTCGTGTTGCATCCCTTTTTTTTCTTCAAAATTCGGTACGGTTTCGTCTACTCGATTATAAATATTTTTTTGCGGATACGACATTCGAAGCCTAGATGTAGTTAGGACGGGCGATGGAGGCGTTTAGGACGGGCGTGACAGGCGGCATGGTGCGTCGGTGCATGGAGGAAAGGGAGTATGCTGGAGCATTTGGGAGGGGAAGGAGTTGTTTAATAGAATTTAGAGCGCTAGGAATGATGGATGCGATTTTACCAGCACTAACGCATCAGATCCTATTAGAACTTCGAAGTTAAGCGTGCTTGGGCGAGAGTATTACTAGGATGGGTGACCCCCTGGGAAGTCATCGTGTTGCATCCCTCCTTTTTGAAGCCTCCTAATTAAAAGATATGAAATAAATACATGTCTCAATATTTCTGTCTCGAATAGAATAAATTAATAAGTAAAAAAGATACGAAAGACGGGCGGTATCAACATCTACCTCTCGAATCACCTCAGGAGCCTCAGATGAAAATAAGAAAAATTGGGTCACTATCTGATCTCAGAATATACACAAGTGTAGTTAGCAAGGAGTGAGTACCAAAAATGCAGTACCCAACAAGTAAACAACTAAGACAAATAAAAGCAAGTAAAATACACGTACTCTTATCATACCATTCAACCCCCCAGACTACAACGCACATAAAAATTAATCCAGTCTAACAGTTCTAGAAGCACAATATTCATATACCTCAATAATAGTACAATTTAATTCGCAAGTGAACCAGCACAATCAGTAATACAGATTAGGGGAATATTAGGGGTAAAACAACCCACATTTGCAAAAGATTTATGAGGCAATGGAATGCAATGTAATGTCACATATCTTGATGCATGTCTATCCTAAATGATACACATTCGCTGATCACTTCAGACTGGAACCCATGGGAGCCTCACATGGACCATGTATCTACCGGAAGAGACCTCGTCTATAACATCCATTGGAAAAGATCTCGGCCGCTGGAAAAGATTTCGCCTATAATATCCGCGAGAAAAGACCTCGGTCGGCAGAAAAGACCTCGACAAATCACTTCTACTAGTAGAAACCTCTATTCCAATATCCAGTATCTCACTCATATCACTTTCTCAACCATCACAAATAAGTGTATGTACAAGTAATGCAGAAAATTCGATGGATATTCACATATACTGCCATATAGTCCATAATCACCCAATTAGTCAATATCATATCAACAACATATGAGCACTAACGCACCGGATCCCATCAGAACTTTGAAGTTAAGTGTGCTTTGGCGAGAGTAGTACTAGGATGGGTGACCTCCTAGGAAGTTCTCATGTTGCCTCCCTCTTTTTTATTAGAATTCGGCACGGTTTCTTCTACCTGATAATAAATATTTTTTGCAGACACGACATTCGGGGCCTAGACGTCGTTAGGATGGGTGATGGAGGTGCTTAGGACGGGCGTGACAGGCGGCAGGGTGCGTTGGTGCATGGAGGACAGGGTGCATGCCTGGGCTTTTGGGAGGGGAAGAAGGTGTTTAATAGAATTTAGAGCGCTAAGAATGATGGATGCGATCATACCAGCACTAACGCATCCGATCACAACAGACTTCGAAGTTAAGCGTGCTTAGGCGAGAGAAGTACTAGAATGGGTGACACCCTAGGAAGTTCTCGTATTGCATCCCCTTTTTTTATCTGAATTCTACACGATTTTGTTTAATCGATAATAAATATTTTTTAGCAGACACGACATTTGGGGCCTAGCCGTCGTTAGGAAGGGTGATGGAGGCACTTTGGATGGGCGTGACAGGGGGCAGGTTATGTCGGTGCATAAAGGGTTAGGCGCATGCCGGGGCGTTCGGGAGGGGGAGGAGGTGCATAATAGAATTTAGATCGCTAGGAATGATGGATGCGATTATACCAGCACTAATGCACCGGATCCCATCAAAACTCTGAAGTTAAGCATGCTTGGGCGAGATTAGTACTAGGATTGGTGACCCCTTGGGAAGTCCTCGTATTGCATCCCTCTTTTTTGTCGGAATTCAGCACGGTTTTGTCTACTCGATAATAAATATTTTTTGCAGACACGACATTCGGGGCCTAAACGTTATTAGGATGGGTGATGTAGGTGCTTAGGACGGGCGTGACAAGTGGCAGGGTGCGTCGGTGCATGGAGGACAGGGCGCTTGCCTGGGCGTTTGAGAGGGGAAGGAGGTTTTTAATAAAATTTAGAGCGCTAGAAATGATGAATGCGATCATACCAGCACTAACGCACCGAATCACCTCAAAACTTTGAAGTTAAGCGTGTTTAGGCAAGAGTATTACTAGGATGGGTGACCCCCCAGGAAGTTCTCGTGTTGCATCCCTTTTTTTTATCGGATTTTGGCACAGTTTTGAGTAGTCGATAATAAATATTTTTTAGCAGACACGACATTCGGGGCCTACACGTCATTAGGAAGGGTGATGGAGGCGCTTTGGACAGGCGTGACAGGGGCGGGTGACGTCGGCGTGTAAAGGGCAGGGCGCATGTCGGGGGGTTTGGGAGGGGGAGGCGGTGTTTAATAGATTTTAGATCGCTAGGAATGATGGATGCGATCATACCAGCACTAACACACCGGATCCCATCAAAACTACAAAGTTAAGCGTACTTGGGAGAGAGTAGTATGGGTGACCCCCTGAGAAGTCCTTGTGTTGCATCCCTCCTTTTTATCGGAATTCAGCACAGTTTCATCTACTCGATAATAAATATTGTTTTATGGATACGACATTCAGAACCTTGACGTTATTAGGAAAGGTGATGGAGGCGCTTAGGACGGGAGTGACAGGCAGTAGAGTGCATCGGTACATGGAGGGCAGGACGCATTCCGGGTCATTTGGGAGGGGATGGAGGTGTTTAATAGAATTTAAAGCACTAGGAATGATGGATGCGATCATACCAGCACTAACGCACCGGATCCCATCAGAACTCCGAAGTTAAGTGTGCTTGGGCGAGATTAGTACTAGGATTGGTGACCCCTTGGGAAGTCCTCGTGTTGCATCCCTCATTTTTATCGGAATTCGGCACGGTTTTGTATACTCAATAATAAAAAAAATTTGCAGACAAGACATTCGGGCCTAGACGTCGTTAGGAAAGGTGATGGAGATGCTTAGGATGGGCATGACAGGCGGCAGGGTGCATCGGTACATGGAGAACAGGGCGCATACCTTTGCATTTGGGAGGGGAAGGAGGTGTTTAATAAAATTTAGAGCGCTAGGAATGATGGATGCGATCATACCAGCACTAACGCACCGGATCACATCAGAACATCGAAGTTAAGCGTGCTTAGGCGAGAGTAGTACTAGGATGGGTGACCCTCATGGAAGTTCTCGTGTTGCATCCCTCTTTTTTATTGGAATTCGGCACAGTTTCGTTTAGTCGATAATAAATATATTTTAGTAGACACGATATTCGGGGCCTAGACATTGTTAGGAAGGGTGATGGAAGCGCTTTGGATGGGCATGACAAGGGGCAGGTTACGTCGGCGCGTAAAGGACAGGGTGCATGCCGGGGCATTTGGGAGGGGGAGCAGGTGTTTGATAGAATTTTTATCGTTAGGAATGATGAATGTGATCATACCAGCACTAACGCACCGGATCCCATCAAAACTCCAAAGTTAAGCGTGCTTGGGCGAGAGTAGTATGGGTGACCCCCTGGGAAGTCCTTGTGTTGCATCCCTCCTTTTTATCGGAATTCGGCACAATTTTATCTACTCGATAATAACTATTTTTTTGCGGACAGGACGTTCAGAACCAAGACAGGACGTTCAAATCCTAGAAGTCGTTAGGACGGGTGATAGAGGCGCTTAGGATGCGCTTGACCGGCGGCAGGGTGCGTCAGTACATGGAGGGCAGGGCGCATGCCGAGGCATTTGAGAGGGGAAGCAGGTGTATAATAGAATTTAGAGCGCTAGGAATAATGGATGCGATCATACCAGCACTAACGCACTGAATCCCATCAAAACGCCAAAGTTAAGCGTGCTTGGGCGAGATTAGTACTAGGATTGGTGACCCTTTGGAAAGTCCTCGTGTTTCATCACTCTTTTTTGTCAGAATTCGGCACGGTTTCGTCTATTCGATATTAAATATTTTTTGCAGACACGACAATCGGGGCCTAAACGTCGTTAGGATGGGTGATGGAGGTGCTTAGGATGGGCGTGACAGGCGGTATGGTGCGTCTGTACATGGAAGACTGGGCGCATGCCTAGCCGTTTGGGAGGTGAAGGAGGTGTTTAATAAAATTTAGAGCGCTAGGAATGATGGATGGGATCATACCAGCACTAACGCACCGGATCACATCAGAAGTTCGAAGTTAAGCGTGCTTGGGCGAGATTAGTACTAGGATGGGTGACCTCTTGGGAAGTCCTCGTGTTGCATCCCTCTCTTTTATCGGAATTTGGCACGGTTCCGTCTACTCGATAATAAATATTTTTTTGCAGACATGATATTTAGGGCCTAGACGTCGTTAGGATGGGTGATAGAGGTGGCTAGAACAGGCGTGACAAGCAGCAGGGTGCGTCGATGCGTGGAGGATAAGGTGCATGCCAGGAAATTTGGAAGGGGAAGCAGGTGTTTAATAGAATTTAGAGCGCTAGGAATAATGGATGCGATCATACCAGCACTAACGCACCGGATCCCATCAAAACTCCGAAGTTAAACGTGCTTGGGCGAGATTACTACCAGGATTGGTGACCCTTTGGAAAGTCCTCGTATTGCATCACTCTTTTTTGTCGGAATTCGGCACTGTTTCGTCTACTCGATATTAAATATTTTTTGCAGACACAACAATCGAGGCCTAAACGTCGTTAGGATGGGTGATGGAGGTGCTTAGGACGGGCGTGACAGGAGGCAGGGTAAATCGATGCGTGGAGGACTGGCACATGCCTGGGCGTTTGGGAGGGGAAGGAGATGTTTAAAAAAATTTAGAGCGCTAGGAATGATTGTTGCGATCATACCAGCACTAACGCACCGCATCATATCAGAAGTTCGAATTTAAGCGTGCTTGGGCGAGATTAGTACTAGGATGGGTAACCCCTTGGGAAGTCCTCATGTTGCATTCCTCCTTTTTGTCGGAATTCGGCATGGTTTTGTCTACTCGATAATAAATATTTCTTTGCAGACACGACATTCGGGGCCTAGACATCATTAGTATGGGTGATAGAGGTGCCTAGGACGGGCGTGACAGGTGGCAGGGTGCATCGGTGCGTGGAGGACAGGGTGCATGCCGGGGTATTTGAGAGGGGAAGGAGGTGTATAATAAAATTTAGAGCGCTAGGAATGATGGATGCGATCATACCAGCACTAACGCACCGGATCCCATCAAAACTCCGAAGTTAAGTGTGCTTGGGCGAGATTAGTACTAGGATTGGTGACCCTTTGGAAAGTCCTCGTGTTTCATCACTCTTTTTTATCGGAATTCGGCACGGTTTCGTCTACTCGATATTAAATATTTTTTGCAAACACGACAATCGGGGCCTAAACGTCGTTAGGATGTATGATGGAGGAGCTTAGGACGGGCGTGATTGGCGGTAGGGTGCGTCGGTACGTGGAGGATTGGGCGCATGCCTAGCCGTTTGGGAGGTTAAGGAGGTGTTTAATAAAATTTAGAGCGCTAGGAATGATGGATGCGATCATACCAGCACTAACGCACCGGATCACATCAGAAGTTCGAAGTTAAGCGTGCTTGGGAGTGATTAGTACTAGGATGGGTGACCCCTTGGGAAGTCCTCGTGTTGCAACCCTTCTTTTTGTTGGAATTCGGCATGGTTTTGTCTACTCGATAATAAATATTTTTTTGCAGATACGACATTTAGGGCCTAGACGTCGTTAGGATGGGTGATAGAGGTTCCTAGGAAGGGCGTGACAGGCGGCAGGGTGCGTCGATGCGTGGAGGACAGGGTGCATGCCAGGGCATTAGGAAGGGGAAGCAGGTGTTTAATAGAATTTAGAGCACTAGGAATGATAGATGCGATCATAGCAGCACTAACGCACCGGATCCCATCAAAACTCCGAAGTTAAACATGCTTGGGCAAGATTAGTACTAGGATTGGTGACCCTTTGGAAAGTCCTCGTGTTGCATCACTCCTTTATGTCGGAATTCGGCACGGTTTCGTCTACTCGATATTAAATATTTTTTGCAGACACGACAATCGGGGCCTAGACATCGTTAGGATGGGTGATGGAGGTGCTTAGGACGGGCGTGACAGGCGGCAGGGTACATCAGTGCGTGGAGGACTGGGCACACGCCTGGGCGTTTGGGAGGGGAAGGAGGTGTTTAATAAAATTTAGAGCGCTAGGAATGATAGTTGCGATCATACCAGCACTAACGCACCAGATCACATCAGAATTTCGAAGTTAAGCGTGCTTGGGAGAGATTAGTACTAGGATGGGTGACCCCTTCGGAAGTCCTCATGTTGCATCCCTCCTTTTTGTCAGAATTCAGCACGATTTCGTCTACTCGATAATAAATATTTTTTTGCAGACACGACATTTGGGGCCTAGACATCGTTAGGATGGGTTATAGAGGTTCCTAGGACGGGAGTGACAGGCGGCAGGATGCGTCGGTGCGTGGAGGATAGGGTGCATGCCGGGGCATTTGAGAGGGGAAAGAGGTGTTTAATACAATTTATAGCGCTAAGAATGATGGATGCGATCATACCAGCACTAACGCACCGAATCCCATCAAAACTTTGAAGTTAAATGTGCTTGGGCGAGAGTAGTACTAGGATGGGTGAACCCATGGGAAGTTCTCGTGTTGCATCCCTATTTTTTATCGGAATTCGGCACGGTTTCGTTTAGTCGATAATAAATATTTTTTAGCGGAAACAACATTTGGGGCCTAGACATCGTTAGGACGGGTGATGAAGGCGCTTGACGGGCATGACAGGGGGTAGGTTTCGTCGATGCATAAAGGGCAGAGCGCATGCTGGGGCGTTTGGGAGGGGAAGGAGGTGTTTAATAGAATTTATAGCGCTAGGAATGATGGATGAATCATACCAGCACTAACGCACCAGATCCCATCAAAACTCCGAAGTTAAGCGTCCTTGGGTGATAGTAGTATGGGTGACCCCATGGGAAGTCCTCGTGTTGCATCCCTCCTTTCGCTCTGAATTCTCCACAGTATCGACTACTAGATAATAAATATTTTTTGTGGACACGACATTCGAGACCTAGACGTCATTAGGATGGGTGATGGAGACGCTTAGAATGGGCGTAACAAGCGGGACAAGCGGCAGGGTGCGTCGTTGCGTGGAGGGAAGGGCGCATGCCAGGGCGATTGGTAGGGGAAGGAAGTGTTTAATACAATTTAGAGCGCTAGGAATGATGGATGCGATCATACCAGCACTAACGCACTGGATCCTATCAGAACTCCGAAGATAAGTGTACTTGGGCGAGATTAGTACTAGGATGGGTGACCCCCTGGAAAGTCCTCGTGTTGCATCCCTCTTTTTTGTCGAAATTCGGCATAGTTTTGTCTACTCAATGCTAAATATTTTTTGCAGACACGACATTCGGGGCCTAGACGTCGTTAGGAAGGGTGATGGAGGCGCTTTGGACGGGCATGATAGGGAGCAGGTTATGTCGGTGCGTAAAGGGCAGAAAGCATGTCGGGGAGTTTGGGAGGGCGAAGAGGTATTTAATAGAATTTAGATCGCTAGGAATGATGGATGCGATCATACCAGCACTAACGCACCGAATCCCATCAAAACTCCAAAGTTAAGCGTGCTTGGGAGAGAGTAGTACTAGGATTGGTGACCCCCTAGATAGTCCTCGTATTGCATCCCTCCTTTTTGTCTGAATTCTGCACGGTTTCGTCGACTCGATAATAAATATTTTTTAACGGACACAATATTTGCGGCTTAGACGTCGTTAGGACGGGTGATAGAGGCGCTTAGGATGAGCGTCACAAGCGGCATTGTGCGTCGTTGCGTGGAGGGCAGGGCGCATGCTGGGGCGTTTAGGAGGGGAAGGAGGTGTTTAATATAATTTAGAGCGCTAGGAATAATGGATGCGATCATACCAGCATTAACGCAGCGGATCCCATCAGAACTCCAAAGTTAAGCGTGTTTGGGCAAGAGTAGTACTAGGATGGGTATCCCCTTGGAAAGTCCTCGTGTTGCATCCCTCATTTTTGTCGAAATTCGGCCCGATTTCTTCTACTCGATAGTAAATATTTTCTTGCAGACACGATATTCGGGGCCTAGACTTCATTAGGAAGGTTGATGGAGGCGCTTAGGACGGGCTCGACAGGCGGTAGGGTGTGTTGTTGCGTGGAGGTAAGGGAGCATGCTGGGGCGATTGGGAGGGGAAGGAGGTGTTTATTTGAATTTAGAGCGCTAGGAATAATAGATTCGATCATACCAGCACTAACGCACTGGTTTCCATCAGAACTCCAAAGTTAAGCATGCTTGGGCGAGAGTAGTACTAGGATGGGTGTCCCCCTAGGAAGTCCTCGTGTTGCATCCCTTCTTTTTGTCTAAATTCGGCATGATTTCGTCTACTCGATAATAAATATGTTTTTGCGGACACGACATTCGGGTCCTAGATGTCATTAGGATGGGTGATGGAGGTGCTTAGGACGGGAGTGACAGGTGGCAGGGTGCGTCGGTGCGTGGAGGGCAGGGCGCTTGCTGGGGCGTTTGGGAGGGGAAGAAGTTGTTTAATAGAATTTAGAGCGCCAGGAATGATGGATGCGATCATACCAGCACTAATGCATCGGATCCCATCAGAACTCTAAAGTTAAGCGTTCTTGGGCGAGAGTAGTACTAGGATGGGTGACCCCTTTAGAAGTCCTCGTGTGGCATCCCTCTTTTTTCTTCAAAATTCGGTATGGTTTCGTCTACTCGATTATAAATATTTTTTTGGGGATACGACATTCAAAGCCTAGATGTAGTTAGGACGGGCGATGGAGGCGTTTAGGACGGGCGTGACAGGCGGCATGGTGGGTCGGTGCATGGAGGAAAGGGAGCATGCTGGAGCATTTGGGAGGGGAAGGAGTTGTTTAATAGAATTTAGAGCGCTAGGAATGATGGATGCGATTTTACCAGCACTAACGCATCAGATCCTATTAGAACTTCGAAGTTAAGCGTGCTTGGGCGAGAGTATTACTAGGATGGGTGACCCCCTGGGAAGTCATCGTGTTGCATCCCTCCTTTTTGAAGTCTCCTAATTAAAAGATATGAAATAAATACATGTCTCAATATTTCTGTCTCGAATAGAATAAATTAATAAGTAAACAAGATACGAAAGACAGGCGGTATCAACATCTACCTCTCGAATCACCTCAGGAGCCTCAGATGAAAATAAGAAAAATTGGGTCACTATCTGATCTCAGAATATACACAAATGTAGTTAGCAAGGAGTGAGTACCAAAAATGCAGTACCCAACAAGTAAACAACTAAGACAAATAAAAGCAAGTAAAATACACGCACTCTTATCATACCATTCAACCCCCAGACTACAACCCACATAAAAATTAATCCAGTCTAACAGTTCTAGAAGCACAATATTCATATACCTCAATAATAGTACAATTTAATTCGCAAGTGAACCAGCACAATCAGTAATACAGATCAAGGGAATATTAGGGGTAAAACAACCCACATTTGCAAAAGATTTATGAGGCAATGGAATGCAATGCAATGTCACATATCTTGATGGATGTCTATCCTAAATGATACACATTCGTTGATCACCTCAGACTGGAACCCATGGGAGCCTCACATGGACCATGTATCTACCGAAAGAGACCTCAACTATAACATCCACCGGAAAAGATCTCGGCCACTGGAAAAGATTTTGGCTATAATATCCACAAGAAAAGACCTCGGCCGCCAGAAAAGACCTCGACAAATCACCTCGACCAGTAGAAACCTCTATTCCAATATCCAGTATCTCACTCATATCACTTTCTCAACCATCACAAATAAGTGTATGTACAAGTAATGACTAAAAATAAAATGGATATTCACATATAATGCCATATAGTCCATAATCACCCAATTAGTCAATATCATATCAACAACATATAAATATATCCAAATATCCACAACAAGCCCAAAGTTCTATCACATCAAACACCACATATTACCTCATCTCGCTTTTTCCATTCATTACTACACTCTTCATCCTCAAGTTCAACTGAATATCAAACAGTTCTTAAAAAACCACTTCCTATCCATCATCAACATATAAGACACGAATACATGATCGTATAAGCTTAAGAATAGGTTTAGAAATTCACTTGCCTTAGCTAAAGTCACAATCAACCCGAACTTAAAGATTTTCCTCTCTAACGATACTCCATTTCACCACAATCTAATCAAGTATAGACTCACAATCATATTTCAGAGCTATTGACACTAAAATCAAGCAATTCAAGCGAAAATGGAAAATGGTAAGAAATTCCATGTCGGAGAACAAACTCAAAATCTGATTAGTTTTGGATTAAATACACTCTTCAAGTATTTAAGAATCTAATAGTGAAAATATTTCAAAAACGAGGTTAAAATGAGTTCACAAACCCAATTTTTCTATCAAAAGTTCATGTTAAAGAAAACCCAAAATCTCCAATTTGAAATCCATATTTTGAAGTTAAAATTCAAAAATATTCAATGGGAATTGTATAAAAGTGTTAGAAATACATTACCCAAGAGTTTTGTTGCAAGAAACCACGAAGAAATCGTCTGAACAAAGCTTGGAAATGTTAAAAATGGTGGAAAAATACCTTAAACCTCGCCTAAACCCTCTCAGATGTCGCTTAAGCAACTGGTTCTTCGCTTTTGCGGAGGTTCGCTTTTGAAGAGGTTTGCTTTTGCGAACCCCACCTAAGTGAGCATCTTTGCTTAAGAGATGGGTCTCGCTTAAGTGAAGGTTCGATTTAGCGAGCCTAGTCCGCTTAAGCAGACCTTGCACGAGCACTAGAAAATTAAACAAGATTAATTAAGATTTATTCGGAATCCCATACACACAAATATTATATGCTACTACATTAAATTCAATATTCTGGATTCAATGGAACCATCAGAATTCAAATTCAACGTATCCTTAACCTGAAACTCAAAAAGTCGCAACTAAACTAACTTAGGCCTCCAAAATATCAAAACAAACTCGAGACTTCAAAAAATTACAAAGAAGCCATTTCTAGCATTAGAATCACCTCCCGAAACTATTGAAACAATCAAAAATCCAATCTAAGCGCCCAAACACCAAATGTTCACCAAAGACAAACTTGAATCAAACTTTAACTCAATTTCCAACTTTGGACCTAAAATTCACATTTTAACTCCAAATTTGATTCCGACAACTCTCCTAAACCAATTTACACATTCCAAAACTGATGGAATCAACGAAATTTCATTCCAAGATTTGAAACTATAAATGACTTTAAAACTCAAAATTTGACAACTTAAGCCTTTTAAAAATATTTTTTTAGCAAAATCTCAACTTTTCATAAGATTTACAAAAACCAACTTTCAAACTCAATCTAAAATGACTCGGGGAAACTGACGGGGGGAGGGGGGAAATGGTAATTTTGTCAAAAATGACCTTCAGAGTCTTTACATTATGCTATGATTATGACTATTCTTGTTGAGAGTATTACCTAGCACCAAGTTAGACTAGTGCTTCCTTAGACTTCTCATTAATTGGTCCTAGCTAGTGGATCCACATATAGCTTATGTTTATGGTCCTTACCAGGAAAGTATGACAACCTATTTTTTTGTGTGGAAAAGAAATTGGACTCCATGTTATAACTCAAATAGTTTATATCAGTTAACGATATCTCTCACTATTCTATGTTTTGATTATGATTCACTTATAAATATTTCATTGACCACGTTTATTGTTTCTAATGATACTTTAAAGAATGCTTTCATGTTTTAATTTTTTCATTGTATTATTATATTTTACGTCATGCATTGCACATTCTCCATACTCAGTACATTTCATAGTACTGACCGCATACTTCTTTTTTTATATTATTTTATAATACAGGGCATGACACTCCTACTCACGCCCGCAGTTAGTACAAGATTCCTATTGGTAGCATTGCTTGGTGAGTCCTCATGATTCAAGGGCATGACCGTCTTATGAGTTCTTTACTGTCTTTCAGACTTCTTTCTGTTTTAGTTTATTTTGTGAGTTAGGGCATGTCCTATGCCACATTTATACTATTCGAGGCTATGTCAGACTTAGTATGATTTTCTGTATTTTCAGTTGTACACTCAGATTTTTATTATGTTGAGCTTGCTATTTTGAGACTTACTTCTACCTTTTCATATTACTTGCTTTTGTTGTCTCATTTTAGTGTCATGATTATGCTACGAGGCCTGTTTAGGGTATTTTAGGATCCTATTCATTGTGTCAAATCTAGGGAGTAGCTCGGGTCATGAAAAACTTAGTAACAGAGCATCAAGTTCAGGTGTCTTAGGGTATGTGACAAGAAGCATTAAGTAGAGTCTTGTTCATCAATGTAAAATGCGCCACATTTATGAATAAGAGGCTATGATATGTTTAAGAAATTTCAGTTCTTCATCACTCTTAAGTCGTACGATAGAATTGAACTCTATAAGGATTCCTTCTAACTCATATTCAATGCATTTCAGAATCATGCCTCCAAGAAGATCTTCATTGAGAAGGAACGTGAATCAAGATGAGGAGTAATAAGCACCTCAAGCTCTGGTTGATCCATTGGCCAAGCAAGTCTCTCATGCCGAGTTTAGGGTTTCTTTTCAAGTGCTTACTCAAGCAATGAAAGAACAAACTAATAGAGAGATGGTAGCTCTTGTGAATCCAAATATGAGTATGGCAACGACTAGGGTTCGAGACTTCACTCGGATGAACCCTTTAGAATTTCATAATTCTAAGGTGTACGGATATCCACAAGAATTTGTTGAGGGAATCCAAAAGATTGTGGACATCATGGGTGTGACTCCGGTGGAAAAGGCAGACTTCACTGCTTATAAATTGAAGGTAGTTTCTCAAGTTTAGTTCAATCAATGGAAGGAAGAGAGGGCTATTGATGCAGTTCCTTTGGATTGGGACAAGTTCAAGCGTGTTTTTCTAGAACGTTTCTTTCCCCTTGAGATGAGGGAGGCTAAGAATTAAGAGTTCACTAACTTGAAGAAAGAAAATATGAGTGTTAGGGAATATGCGTTGAAATTCACTCAATTGTCTAAGTATGCTCGGGAAATAGTAGCCGACCTTAAGCTTGTATGAGAAAGTTTGTTTGTGGTATTTCAGATATGGTGGTCAAAGAGTGAGAACTACTATGTTGATCAAGAAGATGAATATTTTGAGGTTGATAAATCATACCGAACAAATCAATGAAGAGAAGCTTAAGGAGAGGGCTAGAGAGACTAAGAGGGAAATGAGCAATAGTGGTGACTTTTCATATTTGAGGTCCCAAAATAGTGGTCGTTCTCAGTTTCGACTGAAATACTCTAGTCCGACATCATCTTGTGCTCTGACTCAGAAGTCCAACAAAGATATGGTGTCTAACTTTAAGCCTGAAGGAGGAGCTTCTAGTGGTCAGAATGCCCCCGTATGTAGGAAGTATGGGAACACTACTAAAAAAATGTTACCGAACAAATTGATGAAGAGAAGCTTAAGGAGAGGGCAAGGAGCAATAGTGGTAACTTTTCACATTCCAGGTCCCAAAATAGTGGTCGTTCTCAGTTTCGATTGAAATACTCTAGTCCAACATCATTTTGTGCTCCGACTCAGAAGTCCAACACAGATATGGTGTCTAACTTTAAGCCTCAAGGAGGAGCTTCTAGGGGTCAGACTGCCCCCCGTATGTAGGAAGTGTGGGAACACTACTAAAAAAATGTTAAAAAAAGATGGAAAAAAGCGACGGACTGTGTCGGTTTTTTAGTCAAAATCTACGAAAAAGTGACGCGGTCTAGTTCAGCGCTTGTTTGCTCGATGTTGTTCAAAAAGCACCGGACGACGTGGAAAAAAGTGACGAACGACGTCCTTTTTGTTTTGTTTTTTTAAAAAATATATTTTTCTTAAATAATGCTACACCGTCCGTCGCTATTTTTTAATTTTTATTTTTTAAAAATTTCACAAAGCGATAGACAAAGCTTGCTAAAGCTTGCCCTGAAGATACACAAATTACAATGCATGATTTTGTAACATGGAAAAAACAAGTAAACAAATTTAAATGTATATAATTAAAATAGCTAATTGCTCAAAATACAGTAATAGTGTAAAAAATCTTTACGATTTGAATGTATATATAATTAGTAAATTTGCCCGCGCTTCACGCAGGCACAAAGAAAATAAAAAAAATGTCTCACTAATTAATATTGTATAAACGAAAGTTCTAGATTGTTTGAAACTTCAAATTCTCTCTCCAACCATATCAAAATTGATTTTCTACCATTCTAATGATATCCTAAATATAAACTTCATAATTCAACATTAACAATTTTCGCTAAATGAGTTTATTCTTTTGGAATCTTTAAGTATATAACATTTTACCGCAGATGAGTATTTAAGATGGTTACTGATATTGTTAGTTGAGTATCTACATGATTGAGTGACTAATATATTGTTAGTTGTTGCTATAATTTCATAACGCCAACAATATGCAAAAAAATGAAATATATTTTTCAAATCGTGGAAAATCGATTATGTAGGAGCAATAAATATCACTTTTTAAAATTTTTGAATAAAAAAGAACCATAAATAATTTTATTTCATAGCTTAAAATAAAAAATGATTACATCGCTTGACAACTTATTAAAAAATGCATGTCTAACTTATGGGTAAATGGTGAAGACATGTCGATAATAAGCGCCATGAAGTATAGCCAAATTAAATGATTGATCTCGAGTAAAATATAACAAGCTACACTTCAAAGAGCATAATGTCCTCTTTTCAAGAACACAATTTTGACAGACCTACATTTCCCATCGCTTCCAACATCCTTCGGTGATCTCCTGAATTAGTAACGGTACTGATAACATGTTAGACCGTAAAATATGCAAAGAATATAGAAATACTCCATTTATTTTTCCTTTCAAAGTTACTTGATCAAAACAAAAAAAAATTACCATCAATGTTTTCAAAATTTCAGTTATTAACTTCTCCACGACTTCCTTAGTTTCTGTATCCGCATTTTCCTACATCTAAGTGTGCTATTATAAATATCCGCATTTTCCTACATTTAAGTGTGCTATTACAAATATACTTTGACCAATTCTTTAATTAGTCTATAATAGAAAAATATCGTTTATGAATTCATGACCCATGAGACAGTTCATAAACAAAATTACTAAAAGTATGAAAATGTCAAGAGATGTAAACTTTAAAATTCACACATAGAACACTCAAGTCATGATATAAATGGCCAAGTTGACAAATACTTGCTCTTAGACAATATTCTGGGCAAACTATTCTGTCATCCATCAAACAATGCCCATGATAGGAAAGATCAATCTTTAAAGTAAATCGTGCTTATCTTTCGCTTCTATGGATCTTCAATCGAAAAACTCACTAACTTAGTTTCTCATGGTCCTCTCGAATACCATGATGCAAAAGAATGACTTATGATTTTCATGCAGTATAAAAGAACGTGTCCAGTGAATGACTCCCTATATTATAAAAGGCATTTAAGGGATAGATATTTTGGAAGTAAAAAGAAAACATTTGAAGTTTTGTAAAGCCTATTGTGAAGGCATTTAACGTTACAGTCATACAGTTAAATATCAAAGTACACAAGGCCAAAATATCAGTAATGCTTCTCGGTCATCCTCACACAATTGATTTGGTTCATAATTGGCTATGAATTTTGACATGGCACAATTGTTGTCGACTCATGGAGAATCACAGTGACATAATAAAATAGAAGGCAAATCAAAGAAAGGAAAGGCAAGAGGTACATCGCTCTCTTTCTCTATCTGTTTTTTCCTTGATGAGAAAATGAACTAATTTTTCTATAGAAAGGAGTAAATCCAGACAGGTTATAAAATAGAACAAGGTGAATTAACCTTGTATTCCTCAATGATTTCATATCCAAGAACAAAATCACTTATTTATCCTGCAAAAATCCAGCAAGAGACTATAAGACCAATTTCTTCATGGAACAGAAGAAAACAATTCACATATATACATCAAGAACGTCGAAACATAAGTTTCATTCGGAGGTGGATGCCACCTATGTACTTTGGGTTCCATGGAAACAATATTTTTAAAACAGAACATAAATAAAAATCTGAAAAAATATTAACATTACACCAAACACTAAATTTTGTACCCATAATTGCAAATGTAGAATAAGTACATTGTTAAGAACCATAAATATAGAACTCGTCAATGTATAATGTGAAAGACAAACATACCATGCTTATCAGGAAGAAAAATAAAGATGATTATGGCACCATAACTGGTCACCTTAATAAAGAAATCTCCTTTCTTGATCTCATAGACCCCTATATTTTGTGCATAACATTGATGACAGGCCACAGAGGAAGAATGACTAAACAAACCAACAAATTAATCTTTAAAGGAACAGTCAACGCTAGTGATTTTGAGAATTGAGATTTTCTGAGTGGTAGTTTGTTCACCTTTGAATATGTGCACTCCTCAAATATCCTTGGTTTTTTTCTTTTGAGAATGGTAACATTATCCTTGGCCTTGTGATGAATTTTTTTTATCACCTGCAGTTTACATGTGCCCAGATCAGAACTTGTCAGCTATGTGTATACTTGTGTGAAAATCAACAATGATGAGTGTGCTGTCCTTAAGTTGACAGATAATAAATAGGGGCGGCTCAAGTATATCAGTGGTTTCCTTTTAACTGCAATAACAACCATAACTTTAATCAAATAAACTTTGAGCAAACTTAACTGAAACATCCAACTAATATTGATTTATATCATGATCATATCAGAATTATCGTAGTATTTCCTTAGAAAAATGGCAAATTTCAACTATTTCTGCCTATACCAAAATTAGAAGAGAATAGAAAAGACTTTTACATAAAAGGCCAATAGAAAAGACTTTTACATAAAAGGCCACAACTCAACTCAATAGTATCATTTCGAAATCAGAAATTAAGAAAGTGAAAAATTATAGGTAAACCGACTCAATCTATGTGTCAGAATAATAAAGTTTGATTCTAAAAATTGTAGTCTTGATCATATTTTTACGCCGCATTTATGCACTATTAAAAATAAAATTATAAAGCATCATACCTGGATGGTGTGTAGGGATTTTGGACGGCATGATGCACACCTTCTAAGAAAACAAAGGCGAGCTCGTGGTATTAATTGTATCAGTCCTAATTAATGGACAAGTGATGAACTACAATAAACAAAGACGGCCATAATGCAATAACAGGAAATACATGACATTATTCCAAATATGCATAGAGTTCCTAGAATCTAAGCATGTATAAAAAAGTAATTTTAAAAAGTGAAATGAAAGCTATGAAGTTCTGGAGGTCATTTATGCCCAAGATCCTTAAAAAAAAAGAGGTAAGATCAAACGTGTAATCATACTTTATTCTTTTGCTTTTTCAGGTAAGAGCTTTGTGGTTATATTAGTCATATAAACCTGGTTAAACTGTATGAAAATAGCATAACTGGATGGTGCGCAGTTGAGGCAGCATTGTGCACAACTTATAAGGCAGTAGAGGAAAACTGTTGAAATTAATTGTGTAGGTGCAAAAGCTCTATTAAGAGATGAAAGACAATAAGCAAAGACGACCGTATGGTAATAACATAAGAGACATGTAGTTATATGGAACATTCATATAGTTAGAATCCTTTAGCTCTATTGTTTTACAGATCTATAGAGGCTTCCAATGTCAATTAAGGTAAACGGGAAATGTCGAAAGTATTCTAGAGAACTAATGGGAAGGAAAATTGTCAAGGGTATTTCAGGAGCTGAAAAAGTTGAAAATGTATGGGGAATGGGAAAAAGTGCAGCAGTTAGAGGGTTCTTTAAAAACTTTAGAAGAAAAAATTAGTGTATGGGCTATTATTTTATGTCTAACATAACAATCTTCGTTGCCAGAGAGTTGTTGTAAATGTTGAGGAGTTAAAGTTGCGTGCAGAAACAGTGTTGTGAAAAAGCGCCGAAGCGCTCGCTTTAAGCGTCAAGCGAAGCGAGGCGAGGCGAGACACTAGTGCTTCAACATCGTGAAGTGAAGCAATTTCAGAAAAGCGTGCGCTTCATGGGAGAAGCGAGAAGCACGCTTCATCTAGAAGAGAGAAAAAAGCTCGCTTTTTGGAAAAAGCGGTGCTAGGGTTTTTTAAAAAAAAAACTGTGAAACTTCATTAATTGTTCCAAGCTGCTGTGACAGTGTGACTTCTTCTTCAACTTAGACAGTCCAACTTCGACAGTTCAACGTCAACCAGGTTAGTTTTTCTTCTTCTCTTCTTCTGCTCTTCTCTTCTTCTCTTCTTCTCTTTCTATTTCTATTTTTATTTCCAATCAGCAGTGCTGCCGTCTGCTCTCAACTGCTGCGATCTTCTTCTCTTCTTCTCTACTTCTCTTCTTCTCTTCTTCTTTTTCTATTTCTGCGCAACTGCTTTCTACGAAGAATTATTTTTTTCAAGTTTTATTCAGTAGTTTGACCTTCTTTTTTTTGAAGATAAAGCATATGCTCTATTTTTGTTTCAAGTCTGGCTGCTTTATTATTTTTTTAAATTTTGTTGCAGCTGCTCTGTTATTATTTTGACAATTTGACTTGTGTGCTGAATTATTATTCTATTTTTTCTTTGTAGTAGTTGTATTTTCTTAATGGCACAAAAGAGGGATCCAGCTTGGGCATATGGAATTGCCATGGGAAGTAACACAAAAATCAAATGTGTTTTTTGTGATATGACATATAATAGCGGAATATTTCGTCACAAGAAGCATCTTATTGGTGATTATAAAGATGTTAAAAGTGTGTCCAAAGGTCCCAAATAGTGTGAAGGAAGAAATAAAAGAGTATTTTATGAAAAAAAATGAATTTAAAACTTAAATAAATCCTGAAGCATCCATAGTTAATCTTGTTGATGATGATGAAATGGATGATGAAGTTAAAGTGAATATGCCAATGGGGCCTCCCTCAAAAAAAAAAACCTTCAACTAGTGAAAGTGAGTCATCCACCGCTAGCAATGTCAAAGGTCCTCTTAATCTCTAATTCTCGCAAAAACCAAATGAAAAGAGAAAAGGTGGACCTATTGATCTAGAGGCTTCTAGCAAGATTTTACGGGATCGTGCTGTATCTGCTTTTGCTAGGTGGATGTATGATGCAGGATTGCCTTTCAATTGTGTTAACTACACCGAAAGTTTTGGTGAATTTATTGAGGCAGTAGGCCAATATGGCCCTGGAATGAAGCCCCCCCACCTATCATGAGGTAAGAGTTCCTTGTTTAAAAAAAGAGGTGGAAAAGAAAAATAAAATTGTAGAAGATCATAAGGTTCAATGAAAAACGTATGGTTGTTCCATTATGATGGATAAATGGACAGCACAGAATGGGAAAATGATCATCAATATTTTGGTGAATTCTCCAAAAGGGAGTGTGTTCCTTGAATCTCATGATGCTAGTGACTCTTCTACTGACTCTAATAAGATGTTTAACTTGTTTGAGAAGACTATCTTGAAAATAGGCAAGGAAAATGTGGTACAAGTTGTGACTGATAATGCAAGTGAGAACAAAAAAGTGACATGTTGAAGGGAGTGTTCCCACATATTTTCTGAACTCCTTGTGCTGCTCACTGTATCAACTTGATGTTTGGTGACATTTTCAAAGAGGCCCCGTATTCTACAGGTGAACTTAAGTCTTGATATTTAATATTCTTTTTTAATCTTCATGTTAGTTTTCTTACTTATTAACTATTAAATTTTTTTGAATAGTTTTTGATAAGGCTGTTAAGATACATTCTTATATCAGTCAAAGGGCACTGTTGTTGAATATGATGAGGAGATACACAAAGCAAAGAAACTTGGTAAAACCTGCTAAGACAAGATTCACAACAACTTTTTTGACATTGCATAGTTTTTATATGCAAAAGAAAAATCTGAGAACCTTGTTTGTGTCCACTGAATGGAATGAAAGGGTCTATGCAAAGGAAACTCTTGGAAAAGAAGTTGCGAGACACGTCATAAGTCCATATTTTTGGAATGACACTGTTCAAGCACTTAAAAGTTGGTGGTCCTTTAGTTAATGTACTTCGTATGGTGGATGGGGAGAAAAAACCACCAATGGGCTACATTTATGAAGCCATAGATAGGGCAAAAGAAAGTATTGAAAAGGCATTCAATTATAATGAAAGAAAATATATGAATGTTTTCAAAATCATTGATGCAAGGTGGACGGATCAACTTCATCAACCTTTACATGCAGCAGGACATATTTTGAACCCGGAGCTCTATTATAAAAATAATGAGATGAAGACTTTAACTGAAGAAGTGTGGTTGGGATATCATGCATATGTTGAGAGGATGATCCTAGATAAAACTTTGCAAGACAAAATAGGGGATGAGCTTGGTGTGTACATGAAAGATGATGGGCTACTTGGAATTGCGTCGGCCATTAGAGCTAGAACCTTAAGGTCACCAGGTGATCATTTCAACATTTAACTATTTGAGCTTTAACTTTTAAGTTATTACATATTAACTTTTAAAATAATTCTTCTACAGTTGAATGGTGGATGCAATATGGTCATAATGTCCCAAACTTGCAACAATTTGCTATTAGAGTGCAAAGTTTAACTTGTAGCTCATACAGTTGCGAGAGAAATTGGAGCGTGTATGAACATGTGAGAACCTATATTACGTTATTACTAAATTAAATGATATCTTAATTGTCCAAAGTCCTCCCATTAATTACTTTCTACGAATTCTATGTAGATTCATACTAAAAAGAGAAACAGGCTTGAGTTAAAACGCCTGAATGATCTAGTGTTCATCAAATATAATAGAACATTGGTGCGTCGCTACAATGCTCGCAATACCATTGATCCAATTTTGTTGGATAATATCGATGATGCAAATGAATGGTTAATTGGAGCACCCCAAAATCATGAAGATGAAGAAGTATATGAAGGAGAAGGTCTCACTTATGGTGATGTTGCTATGGCTAGTGGTGTGGAGGAGAATATTTATGGTTTTAGGGGGAGTACTTTAAGGGGCAAGGAAAAAAGAGTAGCTACAGGTTCAAGTTCATGTTCAAATAGAAGTAGAACTCTTGTTGATGAGTCCTCCAATGAGGAAGAAGATGAGGACCAAGTAGAAGTAGAACCCTTGCTGATGGCACTTCAAGAGTTTGAGGATCTTGCTGAAGAATAGTATTTTGCTCTCTTTGTGATTTGGTTATGCATTTGCTTTATATGTTGTTACTTATGAGGATTATTGACTATCTAGTTACTTTTTAATATTATTGACTATCTAGTTACTTTTTAATCTAAGTCTTTTGAGTTCTTGATTATTTATCTATGCATATTTTATATTTTATATTTTTATACTAAATAGCGCTTTTCTGAAAAAAGCATGCGCTTCACTTCACGCTTCTCGCTTCTGTGAAGCGAGCCCCCGTTGCTTTTTTCCGCTTCTCGCTTCTCAAAACACTGGAGCTAGAACCTTAAGGTCACCAGGTGAGCATTTCAACATTTAACTGTTTGAGCTTTAACTTTTAAGTTATTAAATATTAACTTTTAAAATAATTCTTCAACAGTTGAATGGTGGATGCAATATGGTCATAATGTCCCAAACTTGCAACAATTTGCTATTAGAGTGCAAAGTTTAACTTGTAGCTCATACGGTTGCGAGAGAAATTGGAGCGTGTATGAACATGTGAGAACCTATATTACGTTATTACTAAATTAAATGATATCTTAATTGTCCAAAGTCCTCCCATTAATTACTTTCTACGAATTCTATGTAGATTCATACTAAAAAGAGAAACAGGCTTGAGTTAAAACGCCTGAATGATCTAGTGTTCATCAAATATAATAGAACATTGGTGCGTCGCTACAATGCTCGCAATACCATTGATCCAATTTTGTTGGATAATATCGATGATGCAAATGAATGGTTAACTGGAGCACCCCAAAATCATGAAGATGAAGAAGTATATGAAGGAGAAGGTCTCACTTATGGTGATGTTGCTACGGCTAGTGGTGTGGAGGAGAATATTTATGGTTTTAGGGGGAGTACTTTAAGGGGCAAGGAAAAAAGAGTAGCTACAGGTTCAAGTTCATGTTCAAATAGAAGTAGAACTCTTGTTGATGAGTCCTCCGATGAGGAAGAAGATGAGGACCAAGTAGAAGTAGAACCCTTGCTGATGGCACTTCAAGAGTTTGAGGATCTTGCTGAAGAATAGTATTTTGCTCTCTTTGTGATTTGGTTATGCATTTGCTTTATATGTTGTTACTTATGAGGATTATTGACTATCTAGTTACTTTTTAATCTAAGTCTTTTGAGTTCTTGATTATTTATCTATGCATATTTTATATTTTATATTTTTATACTAAATAGCGCTTTTTCTGAAAAAAGCATGCGCTTCGCTTCACGCTTCTCGCTTCTGTGAAGCGAGCCCCCGTTGCTTTTTTCCGCTTCTCGCTTCTCAAAACACTGGAGCTAGAACCTTAAGGTCACCAGGTGAGCATTTCAACATTTAACTGTTTGAGCTTTAACTTTTAAGTTATTAAATATTAACTTTTAAAATAATTCTTCAACAGTTGAATGGTGGATGCAATATGGTCATAATGTCCTAAACTTGCAACAATTTGCTATTAGAGTGCAAAGTTTAACTTGTAGCTCATACGGTTGCGAGAGAAATTGGAGCGTGTATGAACATGTGAGAACCTATATTACGTTATTACTAAATTAAATGATATCTTAATTGTCCAAAGTCCTCCCATTAATTACTTTCTACGAATTCTATGTAGATTCATACTAAAAAGAGAAACAGGCTTGAGTTAAAACGCCTGAATGATCTAGTGTTCATCAAATATAATAGAACATTGGTGCGTCGCTACAATGCTCGCAATACCATTGATCCAATTTTGTTGGATAATATCGATGATGCAAATGAATGGTTAACTGGAGCACCCCAAAATCATGAAGATGAAGAAGTATATGAAGGAGAAGGTCTCACTTATGGTGATGTTGCTACGGCTAGTGGTGTGGAGGAGAATATTTATGGTTTTACGGGGAGTACTTTAAGGGGCAAGGAAAAAAGAGTAGCTACAGGTTCAAGTTCATGTTCAAATAGAAGTAGAACTCTTGTTGATGAGTCCTCCGATGAGGAAGAAGATGAGGACCAAGTAGAAGTGGAACCCTTGTTGATGGCACTTCAAGAGTTTGAGGATCTTGTTGAAGAATAGGATTTTGCTCTCTTTGTGATTTGGTTATGCATTTGCTTTATATGTTGTTACTTATGAGGATTATTGACTATCTAGTTACTTTTTAATCTAAGTCTTTTGAGTTCTTGATTATTTATCTATGCATATTTTATATTTTATATTTTTATACTAAATAGCGCTTTTTCTGAAAAAAGCATGAGCTTCGCTTCACGCTTCTCGCTTCTGTGAAGCGAGCCCCCGTCGCTTTTTTCCGCTTCTCGCTTCTCAAAACACTGAAGCAGAAATTAAGACGGTGGCAAAAGGAAGTGAATGCCATGTCACAATAAGTGATTCCAATATTTCAAGTGACTAATCTTTATGTTATCTTGTATAGGAATTTGACATCTTATATTGTAATTCTTGTAACTTGGAGTTATGTACATGAGTGTTATATTTTCTCCATCTCTCAAAGCTCTCTTGACCAATTTTTATCTTTGATTATTTCTCTATGAATATAAACCTGCGTCAAAGGACACCTCCAATATTGTGGATACAAATTATTCCTTTCCAAAATCAACCACATCAGATAATGAGCATTAAAATTACATTTAGTTTTATTATCTTGTTAATATATTTTTTTAGAAAAATAAATGTTTTATCTTTTGGGACAAAATTGTAAACAGTTTTAGGGAACCACTTTGCACTCTTGAAAAGAAGTCATATATACATTTTTATTATAAAAAGTCAATTTGATGCACAAAATATTCTGCGTTAGTCATACATACTTACTAAAGGATATATAGACACAAAAGAATAAGTTTTTAGGTAGTGAGCTTCCATCCAAACAACTTAAAAATAACATTTGATGTAGAATTGCTATGTCTAAACATTATTTTCACTTTATATAAGAAAAAATAATATTTGATGTAGAATTGCTATGTCTAAACATTATTTTCACTTTATATAAGAAATCAGTGATTTACTGAGACAAAAAAGTACTAAAAATTACATGCAGAGATATGATCTAGTAGAAGCCTAATAATTAGAAGTACTTAAGTGGAATCAAGATATACCTGTATTTGGGCTCTGTTTTGAGCAATGATATTAGAAATTGTCCAACATGCTTCCTTCTTGATGTTTACCTCATGATTTTGAGTTAACAATTGATTTGCATGGCAAGTGTTATCAATTACATACTGAAATATAAATACCAGAAAATCATATGAAAATAGAGCAAAAGAAAGAGAAATGAAGAACACTTTCTGAACACTTCAATTCAAATCCAAGTAATAATAGAGGTGATGTTTGCAAATTTTCCTATTTTTCTGAATATAAAAAATATTTACACAACTTCATCATTAAATACATGGAAAGTGCCAAAATAAATTTCTCGCAATATGTACTTAGAAATTCGATTTTCACAATAACAATTACACTATTTATGCTCTAAAGCCAATTTATTCTTCAAAAATTCAAATCAGCAATGTGAAGGTTTTAGTGCTGAACTCTAGCAATATAAGTGACAACCAAATACACCCAAGCGAGAGGCGGTGCAGTATTTTGATTCTTTTTTCTCGTGTACACTTCTTTGAAAGTAGGCATAATCTCAGGTCCACCATCTCCTCTATGACTAAATTAGTAACTCTTGTTGTCCTATTCACAACTACTTCTATTTTCTTCCCAATCTCATCAAACAATTCATAGAAACACGTCATTGGAATCCTACGAGCCATATATCTACTCGGAACTATGTCAACATTATGGAACAAACCATATCTCCCCATTTTTATGAAATTTATTTGTCACCAAATTTACCCAAAACACCTCATATGTAGACTACATTTTCAAAGCAAGAGAATGAAATGAATAATTAGAACACCACACATACTCTTCCGGCACACAAGTGAAAGCATGAACATTTGCATGCGATATTTTATCATTATTAGGAATAGTTGGCTTACCAACATTTGTACCGTTGATCTCCATTTCTCTTAGGTCCTAATTTCTCCAGATATCATTGATAAGAGTGCCAAAATTTGTTTTTCAAACTCATGGACTTTAGCATAAGCAACATCATCTGAAGCTTGTCCTTCATTCAGAACTTCTCCTTCAAAGAGGAGTTCTTCATTTCTTTGAAGAGTTTTACCAAACACTTGGTCTTCATCATTTTCTCAATTGGTATCTTCAACTTATAGGGGTAATTCCTATCCCTAACAAAGTGAGGGTAAAAGAGAGTTACTTCCTCTCTTTTCTTCTAAAAAATCCAAAATAAAACTAAAGCATAATGCAATATACAATCATGTAATGGCAAAAAAATGATTTTTTACTTACTCGTCTTACTTCTCCGACTTTCTTTTAAGGATCCTCATTTTCTTCACTGGCTACCCCAGTATGTTTTTCCAAAGCACAAGAAAATTCATTCAAATAAAAGAAATTGTGACAGAGTAACAAAACAAATCTAGCTTTAGTTAATTCCGAGAAGGATTGAAACTTTAAGCACTTTAGAAAGAGAATGGGAGTAGACGTGGCTACCTTATTTGGTCCGAGTTCGATTTGCAGCAGTCAAACAAAGAGGTGTCGATTATATCCGCGGATGGGTTGCATCCTGTAGGAAGCAGCCATGACGCTAGGGCAAGGATGGTTGAATAGACGATATTTTGTTCTGCTATGGCTACAACAATAATAACCATGAAAATAGGGGAAGATGGAGACCAAAACTGATCTGAAAACGGAGAGGAAGAGATGGGGCAGCTATCAAAATTTAAGGCAACTCTTCATATAGTAGTTTTTAAGTCAGACACGTCGGTTTGCATTTGCACCACTTTTTTTTCATTTTTAGTAAAGCGTAGCTTTAAAAAAATACACCCAAAAGTTTAAATAGGAAATTAAAAAATAAATGATAATATGTGGATGCGCCATATCACCCTATTGAAAATTCTTTTATATATATATAAAAGATAAGATTTAAATAAAAAAATATTTGACAAGAGGAAAAAAAACTTTTGAGAGGTTAACATAAAAGTAGAGTGATTTCTTAGTGTTGGAAATATGAATTCTCTTCTTCTTTTGTGTGTTAGAGACACTCATCTTAGTGTTAGAAATTTGAATTTCTTCCATTCCTTTATTGATTTCTTCTTTTTCCTTCCTACCATTATACACAATCTGCAAAAAAAAAAAAAAACGTAAACAACAATTCATCCAAAAAGGCACACAAAAGAAGAACAAAGAAAAAAATGAATGACAAAGAGAAGAAGAGACAATGAAAGGGGAGAAATTTGTGGGCGATTTCGAGTTGAAAAAAAATAAAATGATAGAGAGAAGATGAAAGGGAGAAATTTTGTGGGCAGGAAGACTTTGAGTTGAAAAAATTGAAATGATAGAGAGAAGAAGAAAGGGGGAATTTGTGGGCGGGAAAATTTTGAGTCTTGTGATATTTTAATAAAAGTGATGGACTGCGTCTCAAAGTCTATCGCTCTTTTAGTCAAAATGTTGGTGAAATGTTTTTTAAAAAGCGATGCATATATTAAAAAAATTAAAAAGAATTAAAAATAACGGACGGTGTCCCCAATAATTAATTTATAAATAAATATTTTTAATTAAAAATGGTGGACGACATCCCTATATATAATTAATAATTAAATAATAATGACATATATATTTAGCGCAAAAATCTGCTAAGATAAACGACGGACTTAGACTCCCTGTCCGTCGTTTTTAATTTTAAAAAAAAGAAAAAAAATGACGGAGAGCATCGGAAATGGCGTCGTTTTTAGGAGTAACATTGTCTGTCATTTTTCAGCAGTTTTTAGTAGTGGAAGAACCAACGATGAGATTGCTTAGTGGATTCTAATGCATGTTTTGGTTGTGGTAAGACAGGTCAAAAGGTGAGGAATTGTCCTTCGGTTGCTAGCAAGGGTAGAGATGGTCGTCAGCAGACTCAATCCATGTCTATTGGTCGCCCGGCTTGGCAGGGTACATTCTGGTGATGGTCAGCATCGACACAGATTTTATGCTCTTTAGACTCAACAAAATTAGGAGGATTCCCCCTGATGTGGTTACTGGTATGTTATAAGTCTTTTAGTTTGATATTTATGCTTTATCAGATCATGAAGCGAATCTTTATTTCGTGACTTCTTATGTTGCTATGAAGTTTGATGTCTGTACTGAAATCTTGTTAGAACCATTCTCAGTCTTTACTCCTGTCAGTGATTTAGTTTTACGTAAATGGAGTTTCAAAAATTGCTCGGTTTTATGTTTCTTTAAAAATCACCTCAGTTGATTTAGTAGAGTTCGACATGGTTGACTTTGATGTTATTCTTTGTATGGGTTGGATTCATGCTTGTTATGCCTCTATTAACTATAGAACTCGAGTGGTTAAGTTTTAGTTTCCGAATAAATAAGTCTCAGAGTGGAAGGCTAGTAGTTCAATGTTTAAGGGTCAGTTAATCTCGTGCCTTAATGCTCAAAAGATGATTTCTAAAGGTTGTATCTATCATCTAGTACAGGTTAGGAATACATATTCTGAAACCCTAACTCTTGAGTCAGTTCCTGTTGTGATTGAGTTTTCAGAAGTGTTTCACGATGATCTTCTTGGAAATCCTCCTGAAAGAGAAATCGACTTTGGAATTGACCTTCTCCTATATACCCAGCATATCTCTATTCCTCCTTATAGAATGCTCCACAAATCTTAAGGAGTTGAAAGAACAGTTGAAGGACCTTTTGGATAAGGGTTTCATTAGACCGAGTATCTCTCCATGTGATGTTTTAGTTCTCTTCTTTCGGAAGAAAGATGGCTCTCTTCGTATGTGCATTGATTATCGACAATTGACACAATCAAGAATAAGTATCATATCTCAAGGAGTAATGACTTGTTCAATTAACTTCAAGGTCCCGCGCTACTTTTTAAATATTAATCTTCGATTGGGTTATCATCAGCTTAAAGTGAGAACATGTGATATTTCAAAGATGACTTTTAGAACTCAGAATGGTCACTATGAACTTTTAGTTATGTCTTAAGGACTAATGAATGCTCCTACATCTTTTATAGATTTGATACACAGGGTGTTCAAGCAATATTTGAATATTTTCGTCATTGTGTTTATCAATGATATTTTGATCTATTATCGGAGTGTGGATAAGCAGGCTGATCATTTGAGGATTATCTTGCAAGTTTTTAAGGATCGTGAGTTATTTGTTAAGTTTAGCAAGTGTGAGTTTTGGTTGAGGTGGGTTGTGTTCATTAGCCATATTATTTTTCATGATAGTATTAGAGTTGATCTTAAGAAGATCGAGGCAGTTAAGAATTGTCCTAGAACTCTCTCCCTCAAATACTTAGAGTTTCTTGAGTTTAGCCGGTTACTATTGAAGGTTTGTGGAAGGATTTTCCTCTATTACTTCTATTACGACCTGACCTAGGGTCTAGTCACAACACGACGATTAGAATCTCGAAGAACTCCAACCAAGCCTCTTAACATGATATTCATGAGCATACATAAGGTACATGAAATGAGTAAATAAGAATCAACAATACGAAAGCAAAACCTCAAATAGAATATAAGTCTCAAATACGAGAAATGACAACATCGACTCCATAATGTCTAACATACCTCTACTACTAGATGGGGACATGAGACAATCTCCCGGATCACCCAAAATAGAACATAATGAAAGCCTTAAACTAGTAAGAAGTAAATTTCTCATCCTCGAAACACGAGGACTCACCACAAGAAACTAATAGTAAAACTCTAACCACGAGCAAGAGGAGGATGAACGTGATCGCCGACCCCTACATTATGATATAATATAGGCAAAAAGTATGTGTTAGTACATAGAATGCACTAAGTATGTGTGAATAAGCATGAACAATAAACATTAGACATAATCAATATGACTCATGGATGCAAGACCAATATCTTTAAAACATGGATAAAGTCATGAGATCATATAAAACGTTTAACTCTTTGATCAATGCATCAAAACATCATAATCATAACCATAATCATAAGTACTTACATATGTAGGAGATAACCATTGCTGACATTAAGACCATGCAAGCCATTACATGGAATCCGATGAACCCCACATTGAGAAGGGGGGAGGCTACTTGCCAAGGTAGGCTCCATCCAACACTATCATCATGTGTTATGTATGGATCCACTAGCTAGGCCATATTGGAAATCCTACAGACATAGTTTAAAAGACTACAAGTTGCTACTAGGGCTTAGGTCGAGCCCCCACCTCAAAGTCCACTTAGTGCTAAGTATATCAACCCAGGAATATATATCATAATTAAAATCATAAATCATGCTTTCATAAATCATAAGCTTTTCATAATCATACTTCATAAACGTGTTTATAGGAATAGCTCTTTAAAGATCTCAAGTCTCCTTTTCATTCTTGTCTTAAGTCACCATGAAGGATCTTGAGTCACCCTTTTCATTAGTTCATTATAATGTAATGTTGGTGTAGGTCTTCCATCATTACAAATTATTTTCATAAAACATTATTAGAGTCTTAAGTCACCTTGTTCATCAAGGACCTTAAGTCACTCTTTCATTAGAGTCTTGAGTCACCTTTCAAGGATCTCAAGTCATCATTTCTCATAAACTTGCTAGTAACATCATTAAAGCATTATTCATAATCTTTCATAAGGAATTCATAATCATCTTTGCATAAATCATCTTAAAATTTGTTCATAAAGCTTTTTACTGAAATCACTTGAAAATCATGATATCTCCTAAATCATACTTGAAACTAGCATATAGCATGGGTTATTGAAATTCAACTTGAAAACATGCAACATGACGTTAATTATAGATAATTAGGCCAATAACATTAAAGAATATCATAATTAAAAAGGCCCAATGTAAATTATAAAAAATAGGGCTTTTATTTGAAAGAATAATGAGAGAATTGAGAAGGAATTATTGGGATTCCATAGGTGAAAGGTACCCATGAATGAAGTCCCATATACCTTGTCCTTGATGAGCCCTAAATTATAGAGAATGAATGCTTGACCTGAAGAACCGTTGAATTTGCTTAAGATAGAAGAAGTCCTTGAGAGAAAACTTGGGAGAGAAGGTTTTGTAGTTTTAGGTATTATGGAGAGAATGAGAGGGTTAGAATGCTTTAGGGTAGTTAATGAATATGAATTCAGTCTTAAAACTATCTATGTGCATTAATAGGATAAAAGGGAAAATACCAAAATAACCCTGACTTAAAACTAGGAACTGGTTCACAGAGGACCCACCACGGTCCGTGAACTTCACCACGACCCATCGTGGTGATCGTGGTAACTACCTTGAACTTGGTTAAAAAGTAAATCTAGAGAGTCCACTTCACGGAGATCATAATGATCCGTGAAGGTCACCACGATGGCCCATGGTGAGGGTCGTGGTGAGGGACTTGGCATGAGAGTCTGCAGGAGTGAATACCACAGAACCCACCATGGTTTATGAAGGAAATAACGTCTTGCGGTGGTTTGATCATTGTCCTGGCCTTGGAAAAGTTTTTGAGGGCCACAGGGGAGGGGTCATCACGGAGGGCACCACGGCCTGTGGTCCCTGTAGTGGACCCTTCCCTAAAGGGTTCATATTTCTTAGACTCCACCACGGTGGCATACCACGGACCGTGGTTCTCAATACAACTCGTGATTTCCTTCGTGGTCATCACCAGGTGCCAACAGTTGTATTTTTCTAGAATTTTATCTTTTGTTCTTTGTTTTCTGGCTTTTTGACTTTCGAGGTCTTACAACTTTTCCTTTGACTACGTTGACTCAGAAGAAGGTGAAAGTTCAATGGTCTAAAACATGTGAGAAGAGTTTCAAGAGTTGAAAGATTGACTTACTTTAACCTCAATGTTGACTTTATCGGAAGGATCTGATGGTTTTGTTGTGTATTGTGATGCCTCAAGGATTGGTCCTTTTTATGTGTTGATGCAAAATAGAAAGGTGATAGCCTATGCTTATAATCAACTTAAGGTTAATGAAAAGAATTACCTAATTCATGATTTGGAGTTAGGTGTGGTAGTGTTTGCTATGAAGATATAAAAATACTATATTTATGGTGTTCATAGGGATGTGTTCACCAATCATAAGAATTTGCAGTATGTGTTTAAGCAAAATGATTTGAATCATCGCCAAAAAAGGTGATTTGAATTTTTGAAGGATTATGACATGAGTGTTCTTTATCTGGAAAGGGGAAATATGGTTTCCGACCCTCTTAGTAGATTGTCCATGACTAGTGTTACTTATATTAAAGATGAGAAAAATGAGTTGAATCATGATATGCATAGAATATCTCGTTTGGGAGTTTATTTTGTTGATTCTGAGGATGGTGGTGTTATTATACAAAATGGATCAAAATCGTCTCTTGTGTCATATGTGAAGGAAAAATAAGATAATTATCTAACTTTAGTTGAATTAAAGAAAATGGTTTTAGAAAAAGCTATTGATAGTTACTCCCAAAAGGGAAATGGTGTGCTTCGTTACCAAGGTGTGTTTTTTGGATGTTGATGGTTTGAGGCAACATATATTATTAAAAACTCACCGTTCACAATATTCTATTCACCCGACATCCACTAAGATGCATCGTAATTTAAGGAAAGTTTATTGGTGGAATGGCATAAAGAAGGATAATGTTGAATATGTGACTAAGTGTCTGAATTGCCAACAAGTGAAGGTTGAGCAAGAAGAACTGGGAGTTTTGTCTCAACACATTAGCATTCCTACTCATACGTGTTTTCAACATAATTTGATTTGGATTGTTAAAGACCGAATGACTAAGTTGGTGCATTTTTCCCGTTGCTACTTTATATTCAACTGGGGATTATGGTAGGTCTACATTCAAAAATTGGTTAAGTTGCATGGTGTTCCATTGTCTATTATCTCGGACAGAGTTACTTAGTTTACTTCTCAGATTTTGAGATCGTTTCAGAAGGGTCTTGGTACTCAAGTTAATCTTAGTACAACTTTTCACCCTCAGATCGATGGTCAAGTCAAATAGACTATTCATACTTTGGAGGTTATGTTGAGAGATTGTGTGATTGACTTCAAGGGTAATTGGGATGACCACTTGCCTTCGAGTGAGTTTGCTTGTAATAATAGCTATCATTCGAGTATTCAAATGACTCCACTTGAGGCTCTCTATGGTAGGAGGTGTAGATCTCCTATTGAATAGTTTGAGGTTGGCAAAGTTACTTTGATAGGGATCGAGTTTGCATGAGGCTATGGAGAAAGTTATAATCATTAGAGAGAGGCTGAGGACTGCCCGAAAAGATCTTGAATTTGAAGTTAATGATTGGATTTATTTAAAAATCTCACCTATGAAGGGTGTGATGCATTTTTGTAGGAAAAGGAAGTTTGTCACCATTATGTAGGCCCATATCAAATTTTAAGGAATTTTGATAAGGTGCCTTATGAGCTGGATTAGCCTTACGAATAGGCATCGGTGCATCTGGTGTTTCTTGTTTCTTTGTTGAAAATTTTTATTGGTGATCCTACTTAGATTTTCCATTAGTAAGCATTGGTGTGAAAGAAAGTTTATCATATGAAGAAGTTTTGGTTGAGATTCTTGATCGTTAAGTCTGGAAGTTGAGGAATAACGAAGTTGCTTCTGTTAAAGTTCTTTGGAGAAATCAATTTATTGAGGGTGCTGCTTGAAAGATCGAAGACGATATGATGTCCTGGTATCCTCATCTTTTCCCCTGTTTCAATTTCATCTTGAGGTATTAGTTCCTCATATTTACTCTTTCGGATGCGTGTGTTTTAGCTATTCTCATGTTTTCCAGTGCATGCTTGTTCATGAAATCAATGTTTGAAGTCATGCTTTAGCTTGGAGTTTATTACTCCTTGATTTTATGTATTTTGATGTGTTTTGCATTCATGTTGGGTTGTTAGATCTCTTTCACTACTCTATTGATGTTAGCTTGAGTCACATTAGATGATGAATGTTCCCAAAGAAGAGATATTGTAACACCTTGAAGTCAAAAACTTGACTTGGAAAGAAAATACAGAAAAAATAATAATTTTGGTGCATTGGTTTCACGGCCCATTTGTACAGATCATATAAAGTTGTACGGGTCGTAGGAACTAGTCGTGGAAAGAAGGGGTTTGAGACTTGGAATTTTTTTTGACCACTGATGATTTTTTATAGGAGACCAGCTACGGACCCTATAACGTCTGTAGAAGGCTATCATAGATGTGTCCTGAAAGTTGAAAAACTATCAGAGTTTCAATAAGACTACCTATGGATCGTATGAGGTCTTATGGTCCATAAGAGTGGTCATAGATGGAGATTTAGATAGGATGAGAGGGTTATACAGTCCGTAGAATATTTACAGACCGTAAAAGTTGGTCATAGGAGGAAGTTCAGAGAATTGGAAATTTTAGAGTTTAATAGGACGAGGGTTGGTGTATGGATCATAGAAGTTTCTATGGATCATAAAGGGTGACCGTAGAAAGGAACTTCATAAATTGGGATTTTCCCTTTGACTTCCACGAGACCCTATAAGGCTCATATAGAATTCTACAAACCGTAGAAGTGTCTATAGAATCAGTCATTAGTTAATTTTCCGGGGCTACTTCAGACATTTATTATTCAAAATTAATACAGTTTACTATAAAAGTGAATGAATTGGCTAATGGCCACCACAGTTCAAGCTTTTATAAAAGTTTACCATCCATCAACAAAAGAATATTTCCATGCGGTTGACAAAAAAGAAAAAAAAATTGAAAATCAAATATGCATTGCAAACTTTTATTGGTTATATTGATAGCAAAAGCAAATTAGTGGCATTTCCTATCAATATGAACCTTTTACTCAGCCTGTGAAAAGAAAATGAAAAAAACGTGTACAATGTTAAGGTTAGCAAAATCATTTTATTATGTTGTTATTTAAGGGCGTGTCAAATGAATATTGATCAACAAAATTAAGCGGAAGATTTTAAAAATATATATCTATTTTTACTTATCCAGTTTAAAAAATTGAGAAATAATTTACTATTTTATATCCATTTTACCATATTATTAAGTACTAATAATTTTATGTTACCTAGAATTTAAGTAAAAGAGTTAGACTGTCACGATCAGAAATTGTGTCATAATGGCTCCAACCACAACCCCCCCCCCCCCCCGAAGTAACCAAGCCAAAATCCAACTAAAAGCGATAATAACATTAAAAGATAATACTACACGGAAGCAAAATGGACAAGGAGTGAGGTCGTAGTATAGATATATACATCGATACAAAATATATATACAAAAGCAACTCAAAAGTGACCAAGAAAGATGAAATATACATAGGAATCCAAACTCTGAAAATGGTATCACCGATACAAGAGCATCTAAGTACATAAGGGACTATATACAACAGTTCTGTCTAATCAAAATACAATATACATAGACAGAGCAAAAGAAGGAAAGCAGTACATCTCCGGACGCCAAGAGCTCACCACGACCCAACATCAACAACGTCGGAATATCTGACTCAGCTGGGGTAGCTCGTACTAGGAGCTGCATTATAAAAAGATTCAGAAGTGTAGTATAACTACTAAAATATGGGTCACTCAGTAGGCATCATAGGCTGACCAAACTCAGATAGAAACTATATAAATAAATGGGCACGATAGTGCTAATACTAGGATTCAGCTGTCAACTAGAAATATACTGCTACTATTGACAGTCAAGATAATAATAATAAGAAGAAGAATTTGACAACCAATACAAGAATGTCACAACTAGACAAATAATGCAAGATAATGCAATGCGTATATAGAGAAGGGCCTAAAATGCCTATCAACTATTTGAATTGGTACAAAACTACCCACCAATTTATTTTGTAACACTCTGTACTTTTCTAAATTAGATTATTCCAAAAACTAAGAGAAGGCTTGCAAAAACTGAAACTAGGGATCAGGTCCACGACGCAGTAATTATTTTGGCTCCGGATAAAATTTTGAGACAGTGAAGTGCGCTATGTGTACGCGTCGCGGACCTGAGAGTTAGAATTTGTCCATCACCAGTTTTAATGAGGGACAAACTTATCTTTTTTCTATCTTTTCCAAACTTAATCCAATACATTTTGGGACCAAAATACATCTCTTATCAGTACTCAATGGGAGTTTTCTCTCAGTAACACCTAAAACCTTTTGAGAGTATAGAATTAAAGAGAAAAGGTGAAGCTAGGGTTCAAGGATTTCAAGCCTAATCTTCAATTTTCACTTAACAAATCTTTGTTCCAAGTATGTAAGTCTATCATAATGTTGGACTAAGTTCATTCTTGTTCTCTACATCTTTATATAGCCATGTTGAGTTTCAAGTTTGAGTTTCGATTCCAATAATGTGGATTCTTGAGTTATCTGTATAAATTCCATTGAGATCTTGTATATATTCAATTATACATTGATGATTCTCATGAGTTGAGTGTTTAAGATTGTGTGTTCATGTTTGCATTCACATGAACCCTAGTAGAGTCTTACGTTTAATTATTTATGAATTGTTTTGAGTTAAAGAGTATTATTTTCATCATTTAATTGAAAAAAGGTGTTTGAGAACGATTTGAATTTGAGAAGTCTCTTAGTTATCATTTTGAGTATGAGTTGATAAGTCTCTTAGTCACTATTTTGAGTATGCGTATTATTGAGTATAAATGAGTTGAGCAATTTAAACATCTATTTTGAGATTGAATTGAGAAGTCAAATTATTACTTTTAAATACATTCATTGAGTTGAGATCATGCCTATTTTAAAGAGAAATGATGATTTGAGTATAATGTTGAGATGAAGGAGTCCTTTGATGTCTATCATCAAGCATGAGTTATAATACATTTTGAATGTCATATTTTGAGAAGTTGATGCATGTTTTGAAAGCATGATTGAGATGAATATTACCTATAATTAAGAGAAGATATGATGATGAGAAACGATGATGTAAACTGATAAAAAAGTCCAATGAGACAAGATGTGATGTATTTTGAGTATTTCACTCATTTGATGCATATATATATATATATATATGAGCATAATGATGTTTTTTGGAGTAGTATTGAGCACCGACTTAGGCAGAAGTTTAGATAACTCAATCTCCATAAACTACGTAGCCAACGTAGGAAAGGATCATGCCATTCATTCAGGCAATTTTCCATTGTCCCAAAAAAAGAATTTTTATATGGATCCAAAGATGATGTGACATCCCTTACCCTGGAAAAGTATATGGACGGATGTGGAAATAACATCACTTCGTTGTATCGTCACTAGCTCATAAGTGATAGCTCTTTGTTAGAAAATCTCCCTAATGAAGTAAAAGTACTATATTTTATTATACTGAGTTGCATTTATTATTGCATGTCTTTTAAAGCACTATTTTATTACATTGCATGCCTTATTGAGTTGAGTTATTTCCATAGTTGAAACCTTTGGGTTGAGTATCTTGATGTACATTTTCTTTTGCCATTTACCTACTCGTACATTCCATGTACTGACTTCATTCAACCTGCATTATTTTATGATGCAAATACAGGTGCCAGAGATCATCAACAGGTGCACGGTTGGTGATCTATCTTCCACACCTTTTGATGAGACCTTTTTGCATTCGGAGGAGCTCTTTCACTATCAACTTTATGTCATTCTTATTATTATTAGTTTAAGGTAGGTGTGGGCCTGTCTTTGTACCTATTTCAACATCAGTATTCTAGAGGTTTCATAGAGTAGTTAGATATTGTACAGTTCATTCCCTCAAGTATATTTTGAAAATATTGAATTAAGTCTCATACATTATTATATATTTGAGTTTCTTGATTTATGCTAAAAAATATTAAGTTACATGCTTCATTGTGCCCATATGAGTTCATTTATGAGTTAAAGTCTTCTGCTGAGTGAGTTAGCCAGAACAAGTGATTCGTTCGGGATTACCAATGGTTTTCGAGTGTCGGCCACATCTAGGGCACTCGGGACAATGGTTTTTGAGTGTCAGTCACGTCTAGGGTGTAGGCTCGGGGCATGACTTTATTATAACCCAACTCATAATTGGGATCCAACTAAAATCCATGCTTGCCCCATCTGATTGTCCATCTTACAAAATACATTTCTTTTATTAATGTATTATCCAATTGTCTTGTTCATTCCCTTTTTAATTCCTTTTTAATCTCATATTCTTAATTAGGATATTAAAGACTCAAATTTAAAATAAATTTACATGTGCATATTCTTTTAATTTGTATTATTATCAGGGTGGGGTGGGGATGAGGATAGGAAAAAAGGTTATTTTCATTCTTTTATTTTGAATTTTAGGTATACATAAAAGAAAAATGAAGTATACGTACATAGTTGCTTAATTAAATCATCTTTTATTGAAAGAATTATTTCTATATGAATGTCATCGTTATTTTCGTCCTTTTTCTCCCCTGTTTGTCACAAGTTGAAAAAAATTAAAATTTAAAATGATGGACAAGATGCAAGAAAAAAAGGTGAAAGAGAGAGGAAGTGAAAGGGGGGGGGGAGGTGAGTGTAGAGAGTAAAGAACTTATTTTTTAAAAATTTATAAGGGAACCCAAAATCAGGTCAATTATATGAGCTCATATATTAGGTAATTTCAATTTATTTTAATGAAGAAGTGCCTAAAAGGCCCTCAAACTATGAGATTTGGTAAAATATTATCCCCCATCCACCTTTTGAGTGTGGGCCATTAGAAATAAAGGTATTTTGAGCCATAAGGTTGACGTCAATGGTAATTAGGGGCCGAAAGGTGGATAGAGGATAGTTTTGTACCAATTCAAATAGTTAAGGGGCATTTTAGGCTCTTCTCCAATGCATATGTGGCCAATGCGTAAGAGTAGAAACCCGACAAAATCCTCAAGCTGCCTGAATTATCCCGAGCTTATCAACGGATGAAATGCAAGAAATTTAACTCAGAATTCAATCTGTGGGTCACCCTAGAGTGCATCCTCAAGATTATTAGTAAAAAAATCTTCTTTTTGTCAGAAAATCTTATCAAATCAATGTTTTGCCTTGAAATACTCAAGCCTTGAAAGTACAACATATGAGCTTAAAGTAAATATATATTTTGAGCCAAAAATTTCAAAAAATGATGTACTTCTTTTCAAAATTTCAAGTTTACTCAAGTAGAATTAGTAACACGCTCCCTTAGAGCCCAAATAAGTAAAATTTATGACAACACCATTTAAGGGTCCAAATATACCTTTCTCTCATTTCTAGTTCAACGCACGACAAATGCAGATGATGTGCGTATGAGTGCATATCAAACACAGTCAATTCGTTCTCAATCAATTACATCACACAATCAATAGGGTAGACGCCTGTCACTAAACAATCATACTAAAATCCAATCCAAGTCTAAGGCTTTAGTCACACAACCATGATAATAAACAATAAAGGCTCAAAAATAATTGAAAATGGGACACAATCATACCAAACCAACCAATGCGTATAAATATAAGTTTTAAAACACATAGAAGCATTCTAAGGATCCTATAATATAATCTAAGACTAGGCTAGTCCTAATATAAGGCTTTATGGCTAAAAGGCTAGGCTTATATCTTAAAAATGGCCAATATATAACTAAGGATCATAGAAACCTAAAGTCTCATTCTAAAACCTTTCTAACAATCAATGCAACTCAACTTATATAGAATTTAACTAATACAAGTCTAAAAAGTGGAAGTCGTAACCTACGTCAAGACGAAAACCGCACTCGCTCTATTCCAAGGATTTTCTCTTTCAAATAGCCTTAAACGATGCCACACTATTAAACTAGTGATGTAGATGTTACAGGAGCAAAATGATACCCCCTTGCTATAAAATTATTTGAACCAAAAAATTGGATCAAAATAAAATTGTAGAATAGATATATACATAACGATATAAAATATACAAAAAGGGCTCAAAAGTGACAAAAAAAAGATGAAAAATACATAGGAATCCAAACCCCGGAGTTGGTGTCACTAGTACAAGAGCATCTAAGTACAGAAGGGACTATATACAATAGTTTTGTCTAATTAAAGTACAAAATACATCGACAAAGTAAAACAAGGAAAGCAGTGAATCTTCGGACACCAAGAGCTTCCCACGCACGAACAACGATGTCCTCAAAAGATATGGAATCAGCGAGTGTGGCTCATACTAGGAGTTGCATCAGAAAAGATGTAGAAGTACAACATAAGTATCAAAATATGTGGTACTCAGTAGGCATCATAGACGAGCGATCTCACATAGAAACTATATAAATAAAAGGGCACGATAGTGCTAATACTAGAATTCAACAACTAACTATAAATCTACAAACACTACTGACAGTGAAGATAATAATAATAATAAGCATTGGATAACCAAGACAAGACAATCAAAACTAGACAGATAATGCAAGATGATGCAACGCATATGTGGTCAATGCATAGAAGTAGAAGCCCGAAAAAATCTTTGAGCCGCCGAAATGATCCCAAGCTTATCAGCAAATGAAATACAAGAAATATAACCTGAAAATCAATCTATGGGCTTCCCTAGAGTGCCTTCTTGAGTGTATCAGTAAATAAATAAACCTTTTGTTTGTCCAGAAATCTTATAAAATTAGTGTTTTGACTCGAAATACTCAGGCCTTGAAAGTAAATTTATGAGTTTAAAGGAAATATCTCTTTGAGAGAAAAACCTCCGATAATGATCTACTTCCTTTTAAAATTCTGTGTTTCCTCAAGTAGAACCAGTAACACGCTCCCTCGGAGCCCAAAACAAGTAAAAATTATGTCAAAACCATTTAAGGGTTTCAAATATAAGTTTGTATTATTTTCAGTTCAATGCATGCCAAATGCATATGTTTTGTGTATGAGGGCATAGCAAGCATAGTACATTCATTCTCAAACAACTATATCACACAATCAATAGGTAGACACCCGAAAAGAACAATTTTTCTAACCTTGAACTTCAGCCAGTCCAAGTCCAAGGCCTCAGGCCCATAACCACGATAATAATACAACACAAGCTCAAAAATAACTGAAAAAGAAACAAAATCATACAAAAACAACCTAAAAGCATTCTAAGGATCCTATAACGTAATCCAAGACTAAGACTAGTCCTAATCTAAGGCTTTACAACTAAAAGAACACTACGAAAAAACTGTGAAAAAACAACACAAAAAAGTGACGGACTGCATTGCTTTCATAGTCAAACTCGATGGTAAAGCGACACAGTCACTTCCGTCGATTTTTTGCTCGACGCTTTTCTAAAAGCGACAGACGGTATTGCAAAAAATGATGGACAGTATCGCCCCTAATATTTTTAATTAAAAAAATATAAATAAAAAAATGATGGAGGTCGTCATTTTTATTTTTTTTAAAATTAATTATTTAATATAAAGAGACGGACTGTATTGTTTTATTTATAAATTTTTTTTTTAGAAAAGCGATAGATTAATGGTCTTCGTCCGTCGCTTTTGTTCTTGGTGTTCTTAAAAATTTCCAAAAAGCGACGGACATAGGGTCACTATCCGTCGCTTTTCTAGAATTTTTTTTAAAATTTTTTGTAGAAAAGCGATGGACTAAAGGACCCTATCCGTTGATTTTTTGCAACATTTTTTACAACAAAAACTTATTGTTTCTGCTGCCCACCTGCAATCAAAATTCAATTCGCTTCATAACAATTCAACAAATGCTAACACAACTAACAACAAACAAAATAGGCAAAATACATAATAACAAACATAATTAAACACTTAAAACGAATAAAGTCATAATTTAGAACGGTTTAAAGTCTTTCAAATTTAACAAAAATATTCAAAATGTTCATAAACTAACATAGGGAACCTAATTAGGACTATTTTCTATGTATTCAACACTATCGTCAGAGTCATCCGAAGTGGACCCTCTTGAATAACGGAGCGGATTCTGACGGGCGAGGTTGAGCACTTGTTCTTTGATTTGGTCAACTTGTTGATTCATAATTTTTTTCTCCTCAACTCTTTTTACCTCAGATTCTACTAATGCGCGTGTAAGTTCTGTAATTTGCTGAGACATAATAGCTATTTGAACCCCGTCAACGGCCTCGGCTTGACTGATGATCTAATACCTTCTTAACCTGATTGGAGTCGTCGTACGTCCTTCCTAGAGCTTATTCCATATATTCGGTACTTGTGGCTCCCTCCAACCACTTTTTCTGTCCAAATTTGAGTGAAATGTTCAGGCGTTAGCTGGACCGAATCTCCATCTCACGTATGTGCCGCTCATAATCTTTCTTCATAGTAGAAAATAAAAGTTATAATTAATATCTATCTATCTATCTATATATATATAATAAAAATTAGAATCAAAATATATTATACATTATATGTTAAATAACTTACATAGGCTCGTTCGGCCCTTTCGTCCACCCACTCATCCAAATTCGACACATTAGTATTTTTCTTCACATGATTCTTTTTAAAGACTTCATGACGATAGGGAGTGCGCCCAATTCCTTTTTCTATAAATAAAAATACAATTAATGAAATAATATTTTATCAAATAATTTATTTAAGAAAATGAATTTAAACTTAAAATTTAGAAATCTTACCATCTCTCTCTGAATCGTACAACTACTCTTTGCACCTCCGGTGTGCAAGAAGCCACCCTTTAGGCTGACTCTACCTTTTTTTCCTTGATCGGAGAAGCCTTGAATTTTTCAGTGTCCCAATACCGGCATAATTCTTCAAATATATGAGGTAACATCAAACTCGAAAGTGCCCGATTATTCCAAACTTTCTCTAGCTAGCTAGACAGTCTGGCGCTCGCTTTTCCTTCAAAAGTGGTCACAATGACCATATTGTACCTTGGCTCCCAGGTACATAAAGTCTTAAAAAAATGAATAGCATTAAATAGTTAGTTAAGTAAAATATAGTAAATATATTAAACTTAACTTAAAAAATAAATTTAAAATATATATACCTTGAATTCATTAAACATCGCCTGATGGATGCTGTTTGGAATCTCCCATCAAGAGTGATAGGTCTCAGTATATAGTCTACTAACACTCTCCTGAAGAGCCCTAGAAGCCTCCTTGGAAGGATGCCACCTACAATACACATAATAAACATATAATTAGTACATGGATAATTTATTAATGTAGCCAAAATAAATAAATAAAACATTAAACTTACAAGGATCCATCAGGCTCAATCATGACCTTTCTAAGTCTGTCCCTCTTCCAAGCAGCTAACCCAGGCACATCATGTGTTGCCTCTAGTCTAGCAGTAGAAGAATGTGAAACTGATGTTGTAGGAGTGATAGTCTCAACACTAGAATCTCTAAGTCTCAAAGTAGCTATGTGAGGAGACTAAGATCCGGGAGATGGAACTGTGGGAGATGGAGTAGACGAAGATGCTACTCTCTGGGGTCGTGCAATAACCTATGTGGGTAGCTGGTAGGTCTGATCATATGAGGTATATTTGACCTGTGAAGATGTGGTCAGCGGAACTGATTATGGTAAATTAAAGGATTCATAGTCCCAAAATGAACAACATGAATACGTGTAGGACTAGCTAGGCGGTGCTGCATCTCCTGCGCTGAAGAAATATGTCCTGGGATATCCTCAGGATCAACAGGTCTCCTAGACTTCTTTTTACTCCTACTAGAATGGCTAACTCCAAGATAATCCTGGGGTCTATCACCATCACCAGATGACATCTTTATGTAAAGTAACAATACAATATATAAAAAACATAAATTAAATAAATTTAGGAGTAGCGAAATAAATAACTTACATACTAGTTATAATCTATCACTTTATTCCTCTTCTCTTATTTCATTTTCGACATCCTTCTATTCCTTCTCCTCAATTGTTTCATATTCATTGTCATTCCATTCTTCCTCCTTAAATGATTCATATTCCTCGTTTACTTCTTCCTCAACATTTTGCATTATAAGTTCATTATCAGAAATCTCATCTAGTATGTGTTGAGGATGTTCTATTGTGGTTTCCAACTCAACATCAACTTGTTGTTGAACAAGTGCAACATCATTTTGGTACGCCACATCTAATACATTCTCAATTTCAATTCTTTCCATAGGCTTTATCTTAATAACAACCCACCAATCAGCCTTATATCTATGCAATGGATATGGAGCGTAATAGACTTGGTTAGCATATTGGGAAATGATAAAAGGATCATAACTTTTGCATTTTCTGGTGTGCTTAATTTCAATTATATTATGATGTTGGTCCACCCTTGTGCCTCTATGTGATGGGTCAAACAACTTACACCGAAATAATACTATTTTTTTAGGCCAACCTGAATATCTTACTTCAATAATCTCTTGAATGACACCATAATATTCAACAATTTGGCCATTACCATCAACATCACCTTGAACACACACCACTATTATTGGTTTTCTTGTGCATAGAAACTTTCTCAGTTTGAAACTTAAAACCATTCACACAATATTTATTCATTTTATGAATTTGAGATTCAGGCCCGAGTGCGATCTCTCTCACTAATGACGAATGTTCCACATTTGAGTATCCATCATAAACCTACAAATTGATCTCAAAATAATACAATTTACTATAAAATGAATACATTATACCTATTGATTCAATATAAGCTTTCACACTTATATAATCCTTTTGCCATTTGGAAAATCTCGTATATATGGCTTCATTGCTCCATGTGTTTACAAACGAGCTGATATTGATATGTACAATGTTGTTAATTAGTTAGTAATCACTTATTACTATGTAATTTGATAATGTAATTTAACACTTACTTAAGATATGTAATTTAACACTTACTATGTAATTTGATAATGTAATTTAACACTTACTTAAGATATGGCTGAATTTTTGGACAATTAAGAAGAATATGGGTCACAGCTGATTGTGTTTCCACAGTAGTGAAACCTCATTTTTCACCCAGTTTAGATCCTCGACCACTTTGATTAAAAATTAAAATCGGTGGAAACATCGAATCACTATCACCTTCATCATTGCGATTAGGCCTATTTCTCCTACATGGAACTTCATCCCCAAAGTAATAGAAATAAAAGTCACAAGTTTCTCTCGCAATATGAGGTTGAACAATTGATCCTTAGATCTTTCCTCTCTATTTAATTATTTGTTTGCATCTTCTAATTTTTCTGAATGTATATATCAATATATGTTAACTAATAATTATAGTATATATAAGAAAAATAACTTAATTACTTATATAAGAAAAAAATTACCTCTCAAATGGATACATCCACCTTATTTGAACTGGACCTCTAAGGCGGGCTTCTTTTATAAGATGAATCAGAAGATGCTCCATCACATCAAAAAACCACATGGAAAGATCTTCTCCAGCTTTGTAGTAATAACAGAAATATTTTCCTCCATCCTATCTAAACTACTTTCCAACAACTTTCCAGAATATAAATCTCTAAAAAAAACTTAGGTCTGTGATTGGCTTCCATATCCTGTCAGGTATATGACTAAAAGCGAAAGGAATTAAAGTTTCCATGAATACATGGCAATCATGGCTTTTTATACCTATCAACTTTCCTTCATTCATATCTACCCGCTTACCCAAATTCAAAGTATATCCCTCTGGCGTTCTCAAATTTTTAACCCACTCATATATTTCATGTTTCTCATTCAATGTGAATGAAAAACTGGCTTTAGGCTTGACAATTTTACCATTTTGTAGTTCTTGCAACCACAATTGTTTTCTCCTACAGTATCTCTTGGGTTGTCTTTTTTCTTGCCCTTAACATCCATCACTGTATTAAATAAATTGTCAAAATATTTTTTCTCAATGTGCATCATATCAAGATTATGTCGTAGAAGATTACCCTTCCAATACAGCAACTCCCAGAATATGCTCTGTTTGTTCTAATTATGTTCAACACCATATCCAGAAAGTCTAGAAGGTGGATTTTCTATAACTTTAGGCAAATGAGAAACTTTCTCCCAAATTTGATGTCCTGTCAGTGATGGAGGTGGAGGGTCATTTTCAACCCTATTTTTTCTGAATGCATGTTTCATATTTCTAAACTCATGGTCTATTGGCTAGAACTGACGATGAAAATCAAACCATGAATTTTTTCTGACATGCTTTAAGGTGAATGCCTTACTATTTTCCATGCAATGAGGAGAAACATGTTTTCCAGCAGTCATCCAACCAGACAACATCCCATATGCATTAAAATTATTAATAGTCCACATTAATTAAAAAAGCACTCATAAAAATTTTTGCTTAGTTGATATATCATAAGTTACTACGCCTTCAAACCACAATTGTTTAAGCTCATATATCAATGGTTGTATATAGGCATCAATCAAACTTTTAGGATTATGAGGACCCGAAACAATACAGCTTAGAAAGATGTACAGACTAGTCATACATATTTCAGGATGAAGATTATAGGGGTAAGAAATACAGGCCAGCAAAAATAAGGTGAGTCAATATTAGAGAATGGTGTGAAGCCATCTGCATACAACTCAAATCTTACATTTCTTAGTTCACTAGCAAAATTCGGATACATGTTATCAAAATGTTTCAATGCTTCTCCATCAGATGGATAAGAGAAGACACCCGACGGCCTTGTATATTTATGATGCCATCTCATATGTGGGGCAGACCTCATTGATGCATACAACTTCTTTAATCTAGGAATAAGAGATAAATAATGCATCGCCTTAATTGGGACCATTTTTCCAGCAAGAGTCCTCTTATAACGCGCTGCTCCACAAAACTTACAATTTTCTAATTCACTATCTGTCTTGTAGAACAACATGCAACCATTAACACAACAATGAATTCTATCATACGATAATCCTAACTTCGAAACCAATATCTTTGTCTGATAGAAGTTCTTAGGTATGTTAAACTCAGGATTAACTAGTTCGCCCAAAAAATCAACCATTGAGTCCATAGCCGCATGAGGGACACTCCAATCTGATTTAATATTCATTAACCTAACTGCAATTGACAAAGTAGAATACGGACTCCCATTACATAGTGGACTACTAGCCTCTGCTAACTGTTGATAGAAGCCTCTTGCTTCTTCATTAGGAGTTTCATCAAAATATTGTTCAGGTTTCATCCCACCTTGAACCCCGAAAGGATCATTGACCATTTCATGAACTCTATCATGTAGAACCCTATCATGTTCAACACTAATTTGACCATGTGGTGCAAGCATATTATATTCATCCACATGCAGCAAATTATAAAATATATTATTCAATCCATCTATATCTCCATGATCAACGTATACAAAATATCTAGGCTTAAATCTATTACCATACAACTAAACCATAACTATATTTGAATTAAAAAATTTCAAGCACCTACATTCACGACAAGGACACCTAACCAATCTATTTCTCTTAAAAATATCAAGTGCCATGACATGATCGATAAAACTTCTTACATCGTCAATAAATTCAGGTTTTAAACTACCACCAACTTCATAATGCATGTTATACATCCACAAACGATGATTCATCTACAAAATTACATATATTCAAGCTTAGTTAATTAGTTCATAAAGACTAGAATTCATCGAGACTACAAGGGTCATTAGTTCAAGTTATAATTAATTAATTTATATAATAACTAAGTTCAAGTTATGATTAATTAAATTTATAATTAATTAATTCATATAATAATTAAGTTCAAATTCTAATTAATTCAAGTTATAATTAATTAATTTATATAATAATTAAGTTCAAGTTATGATTAATTCAAGTTATAATTAATTAATTCATATAATAATTAAGTTCAAGTTATAATTAAGTTCAAATTCTAATTAATTCAAGTTATAATTAATTAATTTATATAATAATTAAGTTCAAGTTATGATTAATTCAAGTTATAATTAATTAATTCATATAATAATTAACTTCAACTTATAATTAATCCAACTTATAATTAAGTTCAAATTATAAATAATTCAATTTCTAATTAATTCAAGTTAGATGTTCTAAGTTAAATAAGAACAAAATTACAAGTTTCAAGTATATACAAATTAAAGTTCTAAAATACGAGTATTCAAGTATCTAATTAAAGTTCAAGTTCATGACAACATAATGTTCTATTTAATTAGTTTTAAAGTCTAAAAGTTCAAAATTTATCCAAACCAAAATAATTTATAAAGTTCTGAATTCTAAAATTCAAGTATCTAAAGTTCAAGTTAATAACCACATGAACTTCTAAGTTCTAGTTACTTCTAAAGTTTAAAGAGTTCAATCATATACAAACCTAAAAATTTCAAAGTTCAACTTCAAAATTCCTAAAGTTTAAGTTTATGACTTTGAATATCATCTAACTCTAATTAGCTTAATTAGTTCATAAGGACTACAATTCAACAAGATTTCTAAAGTCAACAAAATTTCAAGTTCAAAGTTCTAAGTACAAGTTCAAAATTCAAGTATCTAAGTTATAATTAGTTCTTAAGTCTAAAGTTCACAATTTATACAAATCAAAAAAAAAATCTAAGTTCAAAAATCCTAAAGTCCAAGTTCATAACTTGAATGTCTTCCAAACATCAAAAATTATTCAACCCAATATTTTTCTTACTTGAATATCTTCCAAACATAAAAAATCCTAAATTCTAACTTCTAATTACTTTATGTTCTAACTTTAATTGTATCTTCAAAAACACTTCAAGTCCAACTAAAACAACACCCAATTCACAATCTAATTAAAAAATACCACAATTCAAACTAAAGCCCTAAAATCTTCATTCACATTCTAACTTCAAGAACTAACCAACTATGTTAATAACATTTAAACATCAAAAACACTTTAATTCCAACTCAAAAAATATTCAATTCACAATTTAATTTTAAAAAAACAAAAAATCAAAGCAAAGACCTAAAATCTAATTTCTAATATTCATAAATTCAAAATTACATATACAAATTAACTATGTCAATAACATACACTAAGAAAATTAAATGAAATAAATTAACTAACAAATCAATAAGAAAAATTTTCTTTCAAAATTAAAACCCAAACTAGCTAACCTTATTAACAATAAGGAGAGTGAAGGCTGACGAAGGGAAGTGGCAGCGGCAATATGGGCGGGGGATTGGAAGTTTAGAGAGAAGGAGGGGGTTTTTAGAGAGAGAGAGAGAGACAGAGACCAGAAAATAAGAAAAGTCGGACACAGATATGTTGACCACTATTTTGACCAAAAAAGCGATGGACTGGGAGACGCTATCCATCGCTTATTTTAAAAAAATTGATAAATAAAATGTAATAAATAACGAAGATGAAGATACAATTTTTAAATAATATTTAATTATTTTAAATTAAAAGCGATAGAATTCGTCACTATTTATATTTTATAATTAATTTTTAATTACATTTACATATGGTAAAAAAATCTGCCAAAAAAAGAGAAGGACCAGGAATCCTTGTCCGTCGCTGTTTATTAAAAAATTAAAAAAATTAAAAAGCGACGGACAGCGTCTCAAATTCCGTTGCTTTTTTGAGCGACATAGTCCATCGCTGTTTTATCGTCATTTTTGGACCTTTTTTAGTAGTGAAACTAGGCTAATATCTCAAAAATAACCAAAATATAACAAAGGATCATACAAACCTAAAACCTCATCCTAAAACCTTCCTAACGATCAGTAAAACTCAATTTATATAGAATCTAACTAAGCCAAGTCTTAAAAGAGGAAGTTGTAACCTACCACAAGGCCGAAACTGCACTCGAACCTCTATTGCAGAGCCTTTTCTTTTTGAACATCCTTCAAATGGCGCTATATTATCAAATTAGCAATGTAGACATCAACACAAGTGAAACGATACCCAAATTATTATAAAAGATTAAGACTCAAAAATTTGATCAAAATAAGGTTGTGGGACTTTAACACCCCATGTTAGTCTAGCCTAGACTAAGTTTGAGGTTCATAAGAAAAATTGAGAAAAATGATTTGTGCCTATATATACGAGTCAACCTACGAGTCGTAGGAACTCCTACGGATCGTAGGAGGGACTCTAGTGTTGGAATTGAGGTTTGAAATCTGGCCAAGTCTAGAAGTGAGTCAACTAGTCTATTGACGACTCATAGAGAAGTTGACAACTCATAAGAATGAGTCGTGGGGCCAAGTCTAACCTCTAAAAAATATAAGCCTCGGTACTTTGACTACGATTGACAGGAGGAACACTAAAAAGGATCATGAGTCATAGAAATGACTCGTAGAAACACCCGACACTTTGCAAAATTCCGAACCCTTAATGTCACTTCTACAAGTCAAGTTGATGATCCAACAAAAAGTCTACGAGTCGTAATAAGGACTCGTATGAAAACTTCAGAGACTTAGTTTTCTCTAATTTTTGAGGACCTGCACGACGAGTTTAGTCTTTGACTCATTGAGTATTTGATGACTCGTAGACATGAGTCATAGACCCTAATATTTTCCAGACCAATTCCATGACTGACGATGATGACCCGTAGATATTTCTACGAGTCGTAATGATGACTCGTAGAAGACAAACTTCAGAATTTTAATGAGGGTAAATTTGTCTTTTCCTACCCTTCCTAGATTAAAATCCTGATATTTTAAGAATAAATTAAGCCCCTTATCAGTACCTAGTACACATAATACTCTCATTAACACTAAGATTATTTGAGATTGGGGATTTGAGAAGGGAAGAAAGACTAGGGTTCAAGTTCTTCAAGCGAGGTCTACGAGTTCTCGATTCTTATTCGAGTCCAGGTATGTAAGGCTTAACTAAAACATGGATTTTGTTCCTCCATGTGCCCATGATTGTGACAGATTGATTGTGTACGGATTGAGTCTCCATGATTTTATTTCTTAAAAAATTTTTGTCTTAAAAATATACATGTTTTTACTGATTAATGATGAAATATTAATTTTCTATGAATTAATTCCTTGAACACATGGTTTGAACTATTTTTTTACTTAAACCCTAGCAACATGTTAATTTATATTGAATTATATACGTCTTAAGATTGAGTTTAGAGCCTTAAATTGTGAATGTGTGATTGTGATTGGAATGTCAGCATGATGTTAGTGTTCATAGTGTTGACGAATTGATAGTATTGAATGTTTTCATAAATGATTGTCTAAAACCTCTCTTAACTAAATAATTGAGAATGATTGGGAACTTGATTAGTTGAAAGAATTGATTTGATAGAATGAAAGAGTCCAAAATAGTCCAAAAGAGACTTACTGATTTGGTTTGATTTGGATTGAATGTCTTATGAGCTTGAGTCGTGGGAGGAGTATCGAGTACCGAATTGAGTAAGATTCAGTAATAACTAGAAGAGGATTGAATCGTTAAAGTAAGATGTTTCCTAAATTATTTTTCTAACATGATAGAACTTGATTGATTATGGATCCATGATTGGTTGATTCGTTCTTACCCTAGCAAGCTATTGAATGGACTTGGCAATAATGTCGGCTTGTTGTACTATCACTGGATCATAAGTGATGATTGTCGGATAAGAGAAACTCTCATATAGGTCTTGATAGTACTCTTAGTCAGATTGGAATAGATTGTATTGAATTGTATATGATTGGTCTTGTCTAAATCATATTCTTGTTTTGACTCAGGACATCTTGATTGAATTGTTCATTATTTTGATTTGAGATTCTGAGTTAATTTGATTCTACCCTGATGCATGTTTTATTCATCCATTTTATATATTCGTACATTCCAGGTATTGATGTCTATTTAGCTTGCATCATTTCATGATCCAGAGACAGGTACTAGAGATCATTTACTGGCAGATCCTTGAGGGTCTATCCATATTCAACTATTTAGTGAGTCCTCCTTACTTTCAGAGGATACCCCATTTATCATTCTAGCTTGAGTTTAGTTTTCTTCATTTGATTTGAGGTAGCCATGAACCTATCATTAGAACCACTTAGATTATTGATAAAGGCTTCATAGACTAGAGTATTGATACTGTTGATTCATTTTGTTTTGATTAGTTTCATTCTTCTAGTTGTTGATTAGATAAATGGTTGGCCTTTGGCCTTATTTATGAATAAAAAGCTGAATGAGTTGAGTCTTCCACTGATAGAGTGTGATTGAATGAATGTGTGATTGGAATAACTGGTTCACTTGAGAACCAGAAATGGTCTTCGAGTGTCGGCCACGTCTACGGGATCCTCCCGGGGTGTGACAAACTTGGTATTAAAGAACAGAGTTCAAGAGTCCTAGAGAGTCTATGAAGTTGTGTCTAGTAGAGTCTTGCTTATGGGTGTGTTGTCCACCACACTTGTAATCAAAAGGCTATAAGACATTAGCAATTGTTTCACTTATTCATATTCTGAATTCTTGTGAAAGAGTTTATCTCTAAAAGTTCCATTCTAATTCGTGCGTTACTGTTTGTAGATAATGCCTCCTAAATGCATCACTAGCCAGAGGAATGCTGCCATTACTGAGGTTCCATAATTTGAGATGCCCTACCATCTAAAGTGAGAACTAGAGGCCGACCTACAAGGTCTACTAAGTCACACTAAGAGCCTACTACTCAAACCACTCCTATTTTAGAAGCTGAGAGTATAAAGGTGCCACTACTATGTGCACACAACTGATAGCGGGCTAAAGGGGTAACTAGAGTTCACCAGCTCCTAGCTCTAGTTCTCAAAAACAATCAGCTTCAGTGAGGACCTAGGACTTCTTGAGGATGAACTCACCAATCTTCACGGGGTTCTAAGGTTGAGGATGACCCAAGAATACCATTGATGAGATATGGAAGATTCTGAAAGAAATGCATACCACTAAGATTGAGGGAGTTTAATTAGTTTCCTATCAGCTCATAGATGTTGCTAATATCTGGTACAACTAGTGGGAAGAAAGTAGAGGTGAGGGTGCGAGCCTGCTATTTGGGATAAGTTTGAGGGAGCTTTCTTTGATAACTTCTTTCCCAGAGAATTGAGAGAAGAAAAGGTGAAAGAGTTCATGAATTTGAAGCAAGAAGGTTTCACAGTGAAGGAGTATAGTCTAAAGTTCATCCAACTATCTAGATATGCTCCAGAGTTGGTCCCATATATGTGATTAAAATAAGGAAGTTTGTCTCTAGATTGGGAAGACATGTGAAAAAGGAGTGCAATGCATCACTACTGATTTTTGAGTTGGACATTTACAGATTGATGGTATGCTTAGAAGGCATAGGATGATAAGAGGAAATAAAAGGATGAGCACTTGAGCAAGAAAATAAAATCAGCTAGGCATGAGAATGAGTCGAGGCAAAGAAAGGGCAATAAGTCCTTCTTTCAGAAGAGGTCTTCCAACTATGCTCCATCTGTGGCAAGTGCATCTACACTACATAGTAAGTATGATCAGCTGGGATAGAGTCACCAGAATTCCAAAGCCCAGGGTTCTCAATCCCAGGCTAGTGTGGCTCAAGGTTCGAAGAGAAAGACTCCTTGTAACAAGTGTGGTAAGCTCCACTTGGGAGAGTGTAGAGATGGGAAAATGGTTATTAAAAATATGGCCAAGTGGGCTATCTTTAGAGGGAGTGTCCGACATAAGGAAACATAGCCTAGTCTTCTACCACAACACCACTGACTAGAGGTAATTAGAGGGGCACTACTCCAGGTATGGGCTGAGGAACAAATTGTCTATATTCCATGGGTAGTCACCAGGATTGGGTGAACTCCCCGGACTTTTTTATGGGTATGATTCGAGTCTTTACTCTTGAATGTTATATTTTGATAAATCCGGGTGCCACTTTATCCTTTTTATCTCCTTGTGTGGCTAGTAGAATTAATAGAATCCTGAGTATCTTTTTGAGCCTTTCAGCGTATCTACTCTTATTGACGAGTCTATCCTAGATGGGAAGGTCTATAGAGATTGTGAGATTTCTATCTATTACAAGGATACTATGGCTGACTTAGTTGAGTTAGACATGGTTGATTTTGATATGATTCTTGGCATGGACTAACTATATTCTTGTTATGCCTCTATTGATTGTAGAACTTGGATTGTTAAGTTCAGTTTCCCAAATGAGCCTATCTTAGAATGAATGGGCAGTCTTGTTGTGCCTAAGGGTAAGTTTATCTCCTACCTTAGGGATAGAAAGTTGATCTCTAAAGGGTATATTTATCACATTGTTAGAGTCAAAGATGATAGTATTAAGTGCCCCACTTTTGAGTCAGTCCCAATTGTAAAGGAGTTTCCTAAGTATCTGTCTGGAGTCCTTCCTGATAGAGAGATTGACTTTGGGATTGATGTTCTTCTTGATACGTAGTCTATCTCTATTATGCCATATAGAATGGCTCCTGCTGAGTTGAAATAACTGAAAGAATAGTTGAAACATCTTCTATATAAGGGATTCATTAGGCCGAGTGTCTCACCTTGAGGCGCTCTTGTCCTATTTATGAGAAAGAAAGATTGGTCATTGAGAATTTGCATTGACTATCGTCTACTGAACAAGGTCACCATAAAGAACAAGTACCCTTTTCCCAGGATTGATGATTTGTTTGACCAACTTCAGGGTGCCACTTGTTCCTCCAAGATAGACCTCAGATCAGGCTACTACTAGTTGAAAGTGAGAGAATGTGACATACACAAAACTGCTTTCCAAACCCGGTATGGTCACTTTGAGTTCCTTGTTATGTCCTTTGGTTTGACCAATGCTCCTGCAACATTTATGGACTTGATAAACAGAGTGTTCAAAAAGTATTTGGACATATTTGTGATTGTATTTATAGATGATATACTGATCTATTCGAGGAGTGAGGAGGAGTAGGCTAATCATCTCAGAATTGTCCATTAAACTCTTAAGGAGAAGGAACTATATGCTACATTTTCCAAATATGAGTTTTGGTTTGTGTTTGGGGCATTCTTTGGCTATGTTATTTCAGGAGATGGTATACACGTTGATTCACAAAAGATTGAAATGGTTAGGAACTGGCTGAGACACACATCCCCGACTAACATACAAAGTTTCTTGGGTTTGGCCAGCTATTACTATAGATTTATTGAAGGGTTCTCATCCATATCTTTATCATTGACTAAGCTAACTCAAAAGAAGGCTAAGTTTTAATTGTCAGATGCTTGCGAGAAGAGTTTTCAAGAATTGAAAACAAGGTTGACTACTACTCCAGTGTTATCCCTACCCGAGGTAATAGATGGTCTTATCATCTACTGTGATGCATCCATAGATGGGTTGGGTTATGTGTTGATGCATAAGGGTAAGGTTAATGCGTATACTTCTAGACAACTCAAGATTCATGAGAGAAACTACCCAACTCACGACCTTTAGTTGGAAGTCGTAGTATTTTCTCTCAAGATTTTGCGTCATTACTTTTATGGAGTGCATGTTGATCTGTTCACAGATCACAATAGCCTACAATATGTGTTTCCACAAAAGGAGATGAACTTGAGATAGAAAAGATGACTTGAGTTGCTCAAGGATTATGACATGACCATACTCTACTACCCAGGTAGAGATAACACTATTGTTGATGCTCTTAGCATGTCATCTATGGGGAGCACTTCCCATGTAGAAGAGGGAAGGAGAAAATTAGCTAAAAAGGTGCATAGACTCTCACATTTGGGATTTCAACTTATTGACTCCAGCGAATGTGGTACTATTGTTCAGAACAAGGTTGAATCATCTCTAGTTGCAGAGGTGAAAGAAAAGCAAGATCAAGATCCCATTCTCCTCCAATTGAAAGATGATATTCATAAGCAGAAGGTAATGGATTTTTTCAAATGGGGAAATGGAGTGTTGAGGTATCAAGGGTGGTTGTATGTTCCAAGCGTTGATAGTATTCGAGAGAGGATCACAGAAGAGGCCTATAATTCTAGGTATTCCATTTATCCAGGCGCTAAAACCATGACTTGAGAGAGGTATATTGGTGGAGTGGAATGAAGAGGAATCTAGCAGAGTTTGTGTCTAAGTTCTCGAACTACCAACAAGTTAAAATTGATCACCCGAGGCCTTGTGGAGTAGCTCAGAATATTGAGAATCCAGAATGGAAATAGGAGATGATAAAGATGGACTTCATTACAGGTCTACCGCGGTCTCGCAGATAGCATGACTCTATTTGGGTAATTATGGACAGAATGATCAAATCACCCTATTTCTTTCCAATTAAGACTACAGACACCACAGAGGATTATGCCAAACTATATCTTAAGAGATTGTTAGACTGTATGGAATTCCTTTGTCTATTATTTAAGACAGAGGAGCTTAGTTCACTGCTTAATTTTGGAAATCATTCCAGAAAGGTTTGGGTTCAAGAGTGAACCTTAATACTGCTTTTCACCCGCAAACAGACGGCCAGGCAGATTGCATGATTCAGACATTAGAGGATATGTTGAGAGCCAGTATCATCGACTTCAAAGGTAATTGGGATAATCATTTGCCTCTTATTTAGTTTGCATACAATAATAGCTTTCATTCGAGCATTCAGTTGGCTCCCTATGAAGCTTTGTATAGGAGGAGATGTAGGTCGCCGATCGATTAGTTCGAGGTTGGTGAAGCTGAGTTGATTAGACCAGACTTGGTTTATCAAGCCATGGAGAAGGTGAATATCATCCAAGAGAGGTTGAGAACTGCTCAAAAATCATACATTAATGTTAGAAGGAGAAATTTACAGTTCGTAGTACAGGATTGGGTATACTTTAAGGTTTCATCCATGAAGGGTGTGATGAGATTTGAAAAGAAAGGAAAGATTAGTCCATACTACATTAGTTTATATCAGATTGTGAGGAGGGTTGGTAACGTAGCCTATGAATTGGAGTTGCCCCTAGAGTTAGCAACTATTCATCTTGTATTTTATATCTCCATGCTTAAAGAGTGTTTGGCAGATGCTTCACTTTTTGTCTCAACTGATAGCATTGGGGTGAAAGAGAGTTTTGAGTTATGAAGAGATTCTAGTTCAGATTCTTGATCGTCAGGTTCACAAATTGAGAACCAAGGAGGTAGCATCCGTCAAAGTTCTATGGAGGAATCATCTTATTGAAAAGGCTACATGGGAAGCTGAAGAGGATATGAAAGCTAGATACCCACATCTATTTATGCCTCCTAATGATGATGCTGATGGTAATATTCCTTTTTCCTATCTCCGATTTGATGTTTCTTTCGAGTTTGAGTATATGATATGTATCCTTGAATATGAGTAGTAATTTTTTGATTGATTAAGTATTTGAGTCTTGATTGTATTTGTTCCTTGACTAAGCCCGTATCTTAGTCTTCATACGAGGATGAATGATCCCAAGAGGGATCCAAGACTAAGACTAGTCCTAATATAAGGCTTTACAATAAAAAAACTAGGTTAATATCTCAAAAATGACCAAAATATAACAAAGGATCATACAAGCCTAAAACCTCATCCTAAAACCTTCCTAATTATTACTAAAACTTAATTTATATAGAATCTAACTAAGCCAAGTCTCAAAAGAGGAAGCTGTAACCTACCACAAGGCCGAAACCGCACTCGAACCTCTATTTCAGAGCTTTTTCTTTCTAAGCAGCCTCCAAATGATGCTATCTTATCAAATTAGCAATGTAGACATCAACACAAGTGAAATTATATCCAAATAACTATAAAAGATTCAGACTAAAAAATTTGATCAAAATAAGGTTGTGGGACTGTAACAACCCATGTTATTCTAGCCTAGACTAAGTTTAAGGACCATAAGAATGATTGAGAAAAATGAGTTGTGACTATGTGTACGATTCAACCTATGAGTCATAGAAAATCCTACGAATCGTAGGAGGAACTTGTAGTGTTAGTATTGAGGTTTGAAATTTGGCCAAGTCTAGAATTAGGTCAACGAGTCTATTAACGACTCGTAGAGAAGTCAACGACTAGTATGAATGAGTCATGGGTCCAAGGTCTAACCTCTCAAAAATACAAGCCTCAGTACTTTGACTACGAGTTATTAGGATGAACCGTAGAAAGGATCATGAGTCGTAGAAATGAATCATAGAAACACCTGACACTTAGCCAAATTCTAGACCCAGAATGTCACTTATACGGGTCAAGTGCCAAATTCCTGACCCTGAATGTCACTTCTACGGGTTAAGTTGATGACCCATCAAAGAGTCTACGAGTCATAATAACGGCTCGTATAAAAAGTTCAGAGACTTAGTTTTCTCTAATTTTTGAGGTACTGCAGGACAAGTTGAGTCTATGACTCATCGAGTATTTGATGACTCGTAGACACGAGTCATAGACCCCAATATTTTCCATCCCAATTCCACGACGTACGATGATGACCCATTGATATTTCTACAAGTTGTAATGACGAATCATAGGCGATAAACTTCAAGATTTTAATGAGGGTAAATTGGTATTTTCCTACCCCTCCTAGACTAAAACCATGACATTTTAAGATTTACTCACTTATCAGTACCTAGTACGCATAATACTCTCATTAACACTAAGATTATTTGAGATCGAGATATGAGAAGAGAAGAAAGACTAGGGTTCAAATTCTTCAAGCGAGGTCTTCGAGTTCTTGATTCTTATTCGAGTTCAGGTATGTAAGGATGAACTAAAACATGAGTTTTGTTCCTCCATGTGCCCATTATTGTGATAGATTGATTGTGTACGGATTGAGTCTCTATGATTGTATTTCTTGAGAAATTCTTGTCTTAAAAATATACACATTTTTTTACTGATTATTGATGAAATATTAATTTTCTATAAATTAATTCCTTGAACACATGATTTGAAATATTTGTTTACTTAAACCCTAGCAGCCTGTTAATTGATATTGAATTATATATGTCTTAAAATTGAGTCTAGAGCCTTGAATTGTGAATGTGCGATTGTGATTGGAATTTCATCATGATGATAGTGTTGATAATGTTGATGAATTGATAGTATTGAATGTTGTCATATATGATTGTCTAAAACCTCTCTTAACTAAATAATTGAGAATGATTGAGAAATTGATTAGTTGGAAGGATTGATTTGGTAGAACAAAAGAGTTGAAAAGAGTCCAAAAGAGATTTACTGATTTGGATTGAATCTCTTATGATCTTGAGTCATAGGAGGAGTATCAAGACCCAAATTGGGTTAGATTAGTAATAACTCAAACTCAATAACTACGTCGCCAAACGTAGGAAAGGATTGAACCGTTAAAGTTGGATGTTTCCCAAATTATTATCTTGAAATGATAGGACTTGATTGGTTATGGGTCCATAATTTACTAATTTGTTCTTACCCTGGCAAGGTATTGAACGGACGTGGCAACGACATCAGCTTGTTGAACTATCACTGGCTCATAAGTGATGGGTTTTGGATAAGAGAAACTCCAATATAGGTCTTGATAGTAATCTGAGTCGAATTGGAGTGGATTGGATTAAATTGTATATGATTGATCTTGTCTAAATCATATTCTTGTTTAGACTCAGGACATCTTGATTGAGCTGTGCATTCTTCTAATTTGAGATTTTGAGTTGATTTGATTCTTCCCTGATGCATATTTCATTCTTCCATTTTACATACTCATACATTCTACGTACTGGCGTCTATTTGGGATTGCATCATTTCATAATGCAGAGACAGGTACTAGAGATCATCAACGATGCATCATTGAGGGTCTATCCATATTTAGCTGATTGGTGAGTCCTCCTTGCTTCCGGAGGATATCCCATTTATTATTCTAGATTGAGTTTAGTTTTTCTTTATTTGATTTGATGTAGCCATGAACTTGTTGTTGGCACCACCTAGATTATTGAAGGAGGTTTCAAAGAATAGAGTGTTGATGATGTTGATTCATTTTGTTTTGACTAGTTTCATTCTTCTAGTTGTTGATTGGATAGATTGTTGGCCTTTGGCCTTATTTATGAATAAAAAGCTTAATGAGTTAAATCTTTCGTTGATAGAATGTGATTGAATAAATTTGTGATTGGACTAAGTGGTTTGCTTGAGGACCAGCAATGGTCTTCGAGTACCGGCCACATCTAGGATACCCTCTTGAGGCGTGACTGGGACCAACACATGAAATCACAACATTGATTCCGTCTTAATATCCAACAAGTTAAAGGAACTTGTATGCCAAAAAAGATATAATCTTAGCACCAATCGATCTAAAAATAGTCCCACCAAAAAAGAGCTCAAGAACACTTCAAGAATGGAAGTTAAAAGAATAAAATTGAGGAAACTTACAAGATACAAAAGATTTACAAACCTGAAACACGCACCCAAGCTAATCATTAACAATTCTCAACAATATCTACTGACTTTCCTCAAAAGTTGAGCCCCAATTTGCCTCAATGGTGTTTATCTTTGAGAAAATTGCATGATGAAATCCTAAATCGAATGTAACTATCACACAATTACTCATCGCGATTGCGAGACCCAAAGGTTTATAATCATGATTTATAATATTTGACCGGGTTCATTAACCCTTCATTGCGATTATGATGGTAAATGGTCATAAATGTGTTGACAAAGTAGGTTAGTCTTTGCGATCGCAATGCCTAGCATGCGAACATGCCGAACAATGATTGTGGCACCAGCAACAACTTAACTTGAAGTTGAGAAAATGCCTTGATGGGGGCTCAGAATTTGTTTGAACGTTCGTCAATGCAAGCAAACTAAGCTACCCCATCAAAAATGACATTTCAGACTCACCAAAATAGACTAAATAACAACTCAAGGTAGTCATGATAAAACATTGACCCAAGTCAACACTTACACAAGCAACAAAACATATCACGCAAAATATCACAAAATCATTCTCATCAGCTTGGGATCGAAATCAAAGGTTATTCTAGACCTAACTCAACGTTGCAGAGCTAACAAAATTCTCATCTATGCCCATTTATTTAAAATATTGACTGAAGTCAACCCTTTGCCAAACTTTTAAAATATCTTACCTAATGACTCCAACTCACATGGAAGGCTTTGGGACTTTAACCAACCATGCTTCTAACCCAAAATGGATCTTCCAGAGCTGATGAATTGACGAAAATCTCATAAATGTTAGATTCTCTGGATATTGCCCAAAGTCAACTCTTTCAATATAAAGGCTTCCAAAAAGATGAAACTCACCTAAAAACTCTCCCAACTACATCGAGAAGTATGTCACCCATCTCAACACATAAAATATACTGCACAAAGACTACATATAGTGGAAAAATAGAAAATAAATACGAAAGAAAGTAAATGACCACGAGGGTCACATTTTTGGACTCCACCCCACCCCCACCATCCAAAAAAAATACACAATTACCCTTCTTAATTATGATAATATTTTCAAATAGACATTTTAATTTTGTCCGGGTTCTAATACCCATTTATTCTTGTCCAAGGTGAATTTATTACCTCTTATGACCCCACATGACATGGAGAGTGTAATACACTCTCCAATAGAACGTGAGATAAGATAAAATTTAATTATTTTATTTTATTTTTATCGCATCAGCTATAATAGAAATAATATTTTAATTTATTCTAATTATTTTTTCTTCTTATCCATTTCTTCTTATTATTCTTTTTTTATTTTTCTTGCTTCTTGTTCTTGTTCTTATTCTCCTCCACTTCCACATCTTAACCATAACTCTTCTTTTCATCTTTTTTTGGGTCTTTTATTCTTCCTTTTCCTTTTTTTGCTATTCAATAACAAAGTAAGATTCAATATAAAATTGTCACAATCCAACTATCGGACCATGTGGACACCTACTCTAATACCTAGATAGGAGAATCCTTACTATCCGATTTAAAACATGTATTGTAGAAAATAGACAAAACATGCTATAACATTTAAAAATAATGACTGAATACTTCTCAAACTTACTTTTAATTAAAAAAAACTTTTGAAAAGTATAATGTAAACCCTCCCTTGGAACTAGTCTAAACAGGTACAAGAGCTTCTAAAGATGATATGAATTAACACTAAAGAAAATGGATACAACATCCACCATAGCCAGAGAGATGTAATAGCTTTCAAATATCATCACCGTCTTCACCTAAGAAACAACACTCATCCTGCAACTAGACTATGTCAAGTGGCATAGCAAGAGTAGTATTAGTACAAATAACACATAATGATAGGCATCATAAAAAGTATGAAAATCCAAAAGCTTCAGTTGAATATCAAGATAAACGTCATTGATAAAAATCCAAGAATTTAAGAATTAAGAATAAAAGTAGTCTATGCTTAATTCCTAACTCTCAAAACATGCATTACATAATAAAAACCCCAAAATTTATTTATAAACAACTACTCCTTAAAAAATTAATCTAGGAAAAACTAGAAAAAAACAGGTCATTTTAGGTGTCCACAACTCGTTCCTACTGATTGTAGGTCATTGGACGAGTCGTAGAACAACTCGTGTTCAAACCTTCAGTTCAGTCTCTCATCTCTTTTCTATGGACAACTTCTTACGGTTCGTAGGAATTCCTACGATTCGTAGCTTCCACTCATTGGCCAAGTCTTGTACTTCATGCTTTGGTAATCCCCTACGTTACATTCCATGGCTCATAGAAAATTCTACGACTCATAGACACCCTTCGTAATTCTGGACTTGCCTTTAGAGATTACCATTGCCTCTACGACTACCAACTATGGCTCGTAGTACTTTTTATGACTCGAAGGCTGGCTACGTAGAAGCTATTTCTCAGCTGTAGTCTACTAATTTTTCACTCTTCATTGTCACAACCTATTTTCTTGCAAAACAACTATAAAATTAACCAAATATACTAATAAATTCTTTAAAGACATGCAAATTCTTAAGTTTAAAGTATTATAAGTACCATAAATCCACGGTTCATCAAAACCCTTTATTCAAACTAGTCTAAGCAAGTACAGGACCTTCTAAAGATATAAATTAATACAAAAGAAAATGGACACAACTTCCACCTTAGGTAGAGAGGAGTAAAAGTTGTCGAAAATCATCACTGTCTTCACCTAAAAAACACCACTGATCCTGCAATCAGACTATCCCAAGTGGCATAGCAAGAGTAGTATTAGTACAAACAACACATACTGGTAGGCATCATCAGTCGACCCAACCCCACAACATAATATCATGTAAATAATTAGAAGAAACATGTATTAAGAAAGTTACACATTCCAAGTCCTTATCATCATGCTCTTTATATCCCGAGTACACTACCCATGACCTATAAGCTTTATCACAATCCTTCCCAACCTCATTTCTGTTGCCAACTCTATCATTAAACATTCAACCCTTTTATCACTCTAAGGCTTTCCCAAGCCTACCCTTTATGCCACCCTAAGGCTTCCTAAGCATACCTTTTATGCCACTCTAAGGCTTCCCAAACCTACCTTTTATACCACACTAAAATTTCATTCCTACCACCCTTTTCCTTATCCACTTTGACGAGATATATTGTAAACTACTTTAACACACATGCACAGTCTAAGTAAATCAACTACGAACAAGTCTTCCAATAATCAACCTGACCTAACCACCATGTGAGACATACATAGACAATCATGCTGACCTATATCTGAGTCCAACTCACTTTTCAAGTAATCCAGACCACTAAAGGATCCTAAGAAATCTCTATAGTATTTAACATGCAATACTAGTATACACAGAAAACATCCTAGCATTTTAACACAAATCTAGACACTCATAGACTAACATAATAAATATATCACAATGAATAAACCCGCTTCACTCATGGAACCAACACACAGAAAAACCATTAAACATGCATCAATCGTGATACCCGAACCAATCATATAGTAACCTATACCAGACGTGGTACTCAAGCACCAATAGATATCGTGTATTAGGAGTGGCACTCAAGCCAACCGATAATTTATACCAGCGTGGTACCTGAGCCAACCAAATAATTTATACCAGGCATAGTATCCAAGCACACCAAATAATCTATATTAGGCATGGTAACTGAGCCAATTGATAAATTATAAATGTTACATAATTACAACCACATTGAATACAACCACACTTATAAGATCACAAACAATTAAGATAAGTTTGGGCTTTACATATATATATATAAAGCTTGATATTGGTGTTGGACCCCATTATGAGTACACATCATTCTCGAAAATTTCCATCCATATTTTCATGAATTGGTGCCCTTCCCATTTTTTATGTTCCCCTTTGATTACCATAAGTCTCAAAAATTTTCTATATAACCCAGCAATTTTCTTACACTTAATCCTCACAAATACCATCAGAACATCTCAATAAGAATTATCAAGGTTAACAATCAAGAATTAGACAACCACCACTAGTCATAAAATAATCATTACCTACTCAGTACATTTCCACCCTAAATAGCAATAACAAACATTCTTTATCTATCCTGACTCTATGCCCGAAGGCCTAAAGATGAAATGTCTCATTAATCTACAAGAATATCATGAAATAGAGATGTATCTAAGTACTCACTTAAGTCTAGCCTACATAGGCGCCAAGTTGCTGCTTCAAAAGTCTAATCAAGAATTTTTAACTCTTTTTGTGAAGTTTTAGCTTTTTCTTATACTAAAATATTACACAAGTACAACAATCAATCACAAATGGCCTAAATATTCCCAGATTAATACTTAATCCCAAACCCTAAGCCAAACTCATTATCTTCCCACCCAATCTAGTATTTCCAATCATTAACTCACCTACAACTACTAATTTTATGGTTACACTAGTGAATTACGGTAATAAATCAAGAATAACCATTTTTATAAACAACCCAAGGTATTTCACCCAAAATCCTCAATTACCCTAGATTTTTCCCACTTTAGTATGAATCCAAACCTCCTAGGGCCCTAAATACCACTTCTATGGCCTAGAAATCAGTATATCAAATTAGGAGAGTGATTAACTTATCTTTATGAATACTTTTGATGAAAAACTGAAGATTTTTGCCCTAGGTCGCCCTTGCTTTTCCCCAAAACATATTTGTGAAAGAATGAGTAGTTTTGAGGTAATTTTTACATTAACTGCGATTGACTCCACTATAGCGGCCCAATCCCACTATAGTGGAAATACTCTCTATAGCAGGAATTAATTTCCTTGCTATAGTAGTGTGTCACCCATTGTATCAGCTTGTACGAGAAAAAACTCACAAATCTCTTCACAATACACCTTCAAACATTAACGTTCCAACTGACCCTTTTACATCAAGTTTGATATCAAGAGTTCCACTCACCCGAATTCACTTCCAAAAAGTCCTACATACTTCTTAACATCTTAGATAATCGTAAAACCAACCCAAGCTTAGATATTTTACCCAATTCCTCCCTATATTGACTTAAGACTTCACCTCACTTAGATGTTGTCTTAGACTAGCCTAGCATGAAAATTTCTACTTACTACAGTAAGTTTTCTAATTCAAATTTCTTCTCCATTAGCTCACCATTAACGATCGGAAGGGTCCTTACAATATATATCAATTTACATATTCCTCATCCTCGATTAATCAAATGAGAAAATATAAGCTAATTCGAATAAAAAGGTAGTATCAAAATCCTTAAACAAGTGAGGGTACTTGTCCTGAATGTACTTTTCGTTATCCCAAGCAGCTTTATCAACCGAATAATGCTTCCATTGAATATTCACTGATCTGATTTACTTGTCTTCAACTTCTGACATCCCAATCAAGAATAGCAATGGGCTCCTCCTCATACTGAAGGTCCTTATCTAACAAAAGTGAATCCCACTTGATAATGTACTCCCCATCCCCATTGTATCTCTTCAACACAAATATATGGAAATCCTAATGAACTCCTAAAAAACTGGAGAGACAATGCTAAATTGTAAGCTATCGGCCCCTCACTTTCAAGAACCTCAAAGGCACCAGTATATCAAAGGCTAAGCTTACCCTTTTTGTCAAACCCTTTGACTCCTTTAATTGGTGACACTTTTAATAGAACCTGCTCGCCAACCTAAAATGCTATGTCCTTTACCTTTCTATCTACATATCCTTTTGTATGCTCTCCCTCACCTTTTCCTGAGCTTCCCTTACTAATTCCATGCCCAGAGGCTTAATATAAGACCCCATAATTTGGAAAGTTATAAAACAAGGATCAAAGATATGAAAATTCAGAAACTTGCAATTTTGGCACTAGGTGATGACCATGAAGACCATCACAATCCATGGTGGGAACCATGCCTCGTGGTGAGCTACTGTGGTGGTGACCCTAAGGTTCAGACCTGCAGGGAGAGGTCCATGATAGGGCACCACAGATCATGGAGAGCACCACAGGCTGTGAACCCTCCGTGGTGACCCCTCCCCTGAGGCATCAAAACATGACTCCAAGGCTAGTACCACGATTGGCCATCATGGGCTGTATAGCTCTGCACAGAACATAGTGGATTCCGTGGTGGTCACTCCTATAGACCCACCAACAGGGCTTGCACCACGCCTATATTTCACAGGTCGTAATGCACTTTATAAACCGTGAAGGATTCCATGGAAGAAGTTCTGAAACTCTTCCCTACAACTCCCAAAATCCAAGTCCAAGTCAATCATAACAGACACCACCATAGGCCATGATGAGTATCACAGACCGTGATAGGTCCTCCGTGGTGAGTCCCATTTCTTATTAAATGAGGGGTAGTATGGTTATTTTCCTATTCTTTTATTAATATATATGGATGTTTTTGGGACTAGATTCATTATGAAATCCTAAATACTCCTAAACCTATTATTTTACCTTATTAATTCCCAATCAACTTTAAGACTTCTCTCTCAAGTACCATTCAAGGGTTCATCTTCTTCATTAAGTTTGGCTAGAATTTCTTCAAGAACAGGTCTCCTTTTTCAATTCTAAGGTCAAATTCAATCAAGGTATGTAGGGATTGATCCATGGGTCCTTTTCACCCATGGAGTCCCAAGTTTTTCATTCAAAATTTTATGAATTTCAATTGGGTTTGTAACCCTAATTTGATGTATTGCATTAGGATAATTCAATTATATTTTTAATCATTATATATGATCATTATAAGTATATTACTTCATGAATTACATGATTTTAAAGGTGAATTATGAATGACCATGTATGAAGCCTATTTTCAATGAAGATATTATGAAGTATGATTATGTTGCCAATGATTTCAAGGTATTATCATGGTATTCATTCAAATTGACTATGTATATGAGTTTTACTCTAAATTCAAGTGTGAATTATTATCTTGAATTACAAGTATGTTTATGATATGAATTTCATGCAAGTGATGAAGTAAATTGAGTTAAGCCCCTATGTGGTGACCTAGGACCTAATAAAATGAATTATGCATGTATGTTTTGTAATGATGAAAGGACAATACTCACTTTGAAAATATGTTATGAAATGATCTATCATATGAATTATGAAGTTTATGAACAAGTTATGATATATGCTAAGTATGATTACTATATTATATATTCCGTGGGATTTGACTTAACATCGAGTGGACTTGAGGTAGGGTTCCTACCAAAACCCTTAGTAGAAATCTCCTCCGACTCCTCGAGATAATGGTCCCCTGATAACGCTGAATTTCGAACCACTATTATTATGTTAGCCTAAGTGGTGGCTAATCAAGGGGTTGCGTCTCCTGCTAATGTTCCTACTCCGACTTCAAGGGTAAGGGATTTTGCAAGGATGAACCCTCTGAAGTTTCATACCTCAAAAGTTGATAAGGATCCTCAAGAATTCATTGATAAGGTTTACAAGATAGTGAGCATTATGGGGATTTCATCAGAAGAGTAAGCGGTGTTGGCGTCTTACCAACTAAAGAGGGTGGCCCAAGTATGGTATACTCAATGGAAGATAGAGATGGTGGATTAAGGACCTATTGAATGGAAAGCCTTCAAACTTGCTTTCCTTGATCGCTTTTTCCCTCTTCAGTTAAGGGAAGCCAAGGTGTTGGAGTTCTTCAATCTTCAACAAGGAAACATAGGAATGAGGGATTATGCCCTCAAATTCACCAAGCTCTTGAAGTATGCTCCTTTATTGGTTGTTGATCCACGTGCCTGAATGAGTCAATGCATATCGAGGGTATCCGACTTGGTTGCTAAACAATGTCATACCACTATGTTTATTAAGGAAATAGACATATCTCGGCTCATGACTTTCCCTGAGTAAATTGAGGAAAAGAAACTCAAGGAGATGAGAATGAGATATTCTAAGAAAGCCTTTGTCACGACACCCAACCTAGGGCCTAGTCATAAGATGGTGATCGAGACCCTGAAGGATCCTAACCAAGCCTCTTAGCATATATTGCATTCATAAGGTAAGACAAAACATTATAAAAACAAGTGGAAGAATAATCTCAAGCATGAAAGTCTAGAAATGAAAATGAAATCTCAAGTCATATGTCCAAATGGACTACATCAACTCTATGTCTAAACATGCCTCTATCATACTAATATAGGTGGGGGCATAGAACAAGCCACTAGCTGCCCAAACAAGAAAGAAACATATCAAAATAGCAACATAGTCTAAGGGTAGCAAGAAAAGAAAAAGGCTCGATAGGTAGTCCCTGAAGCATGAGAACTTATCGAATCAAGTGAACAAGTTTTCTATCTAGCCACGAGAATGCATAGGGTGATCGCCGAGCCCTACATTATAAGACAATATAGGAAAAAATATGCTTTAGTACATCTGAATGTACTAAGTATGTGAGCGATGCAATGCATGACATAAAAGAAATGATGTAATGATCAACGTTAGAACACAGAATAAGTAAATCTTTTATATGTGATAGCAAATAAAAAAGTAAGGCTAATGTCATTTAAAACCATAACACAATCTTATAAAGAGAACTCATACAATGCATAGATAATCATAAATTATAAAAGGAAAGTTCCTAAGTAGTAGTAAATATCTTGAATCACGTTGAGAGTCATAAAACCATGGGTAAGAGAACATACTTTACTTTCTAAAAGACATATTAACCATAGTAATAAATACCTTAAACATTGAAAGAGTAACCTTGTACCTTTGTGAGAGTGAACGTTAACCGATATAAACCATGTGAGCTATAACATAGAGTCCCAATATTTTCCCATACATCGGAGAAAAGGGGGAGACTACTTGCCAAGGTATACTCCATCATGCCTAAGTGGATGTATAAGCTATGTTAGGAACCGAGTACTCACCCCTAGTTTTTAGACTCGGGTACTCACCTCCAAGCTTTGATATTTCGGGTACCCACCTCTTAGAGATTTGGATATTCACCTCAAATTCTTTTATACCTACGGTGGCATGTAGTTTTGGGACATGGGTATTCTCTCCTAATCTAACTCGATGCTAGGTGAGATCTCAATGGAATAACATTTAAATATCGTAATAACATAAACATATATATAACTTTAACCAAAAGCATTATTCGATGGAATAGCTCATTAAAACCTTTCATTTGATTCAATGCGATAATTGTTCTTTCACATTGAAACCTTATTTTGTCTAAAAAGCATCTTTCATCATTCAATCAATCATAAGACTCTGATTTCATAAACACTTGCTTCATATTATTGATTTTGGAGTCAAATCTTTCATTTCAAACTTCATTGGAAATGTAGTCAAACTAGGTAGGTTCTATTCAATTCATCTTTCAAACATAAATTTTCAAAAAGGATATGCATAAGAATTATCAATTGATTCAATTTATTACATACTTTAAATAACCCACCATTTATTTCAAATATCCATAATAGCTTGAGCGCTATAGTGGCACGCCGAGCCAGGCTTTAAATCATTGTAGTGATAGTCTCTAGTAAAAAGGTCATAACATTTTACTCTAAATTCAGAATAAGGAAACCTTGGTGGTGTTGGAAAGAAGACTCAAATACCTTTAATTCTATAGTTCATAAGACACCTAATGTGTTATATATGAGGATATATGGATGTTTGAAATTGACCCTATTCCTGACTCATATAAAGACTTAGCCGATGAAAATTCTTTGGACTTGGCTTGGTGTTAGAGATCCCTTATGACCCTAAAACATATCTAATACACTTCAAATACTTATAAATTGATTCTAACTCATATATACAACTAGAAGTCATCAAGTTCGATCCTATACACATATGAAAAATAGTTCATATCTTGGTGTAGAAATTTTTGGGGTGTTACAATATCTCCCCCTTGGAAACATTCATTCTCGAATGAGAATCATTAGCATAGAAGGGGACATGGCACGAGGACTAGCAACCTAACATGAACAAAATGACACTCGCAATGCATAAAATATGAGATCTTTAAACTTAGCATAAAATATGACTTTAAATTTAAACTTCATGAACATGCATGGATATGAGGACTTAAGAAAATTGAAACATAGGAGTCTTAAGAATTTGAGTATGAATAATATAGTGCCTTAGGCTTGAGTAGAATGCAAAAGATGAGGGTAACGTTTCATCATATCCATTTCCACTTACTATGTAGAACTTTCAACTCGTTGATTTCTCCAAAGGAATTTGATAGATGCAACTTCCCTGTTCCTCAGTCTTATAACTTGCAGGTCCAAAATTTCAACCAGAACCTCTTCATAGGTCAAGCTTTTTTCAACATTCACTACTTCTAATGGGACGATGGAACTAGGATCACCCTTACATTTTCTCAACATAGACACATGGAATATCGAATGAATTGAGGCAAAATCCAATGAAAAATCAAGTTCATAGGCCACCATACCAATATATCTTAGGATCCTACACCTCTACAAGAATATTTTATCCCAAGAGTACTACTCCTAACCACCACATTTAATCAAACCTCGTGGTCTAATCAAGAAGCACCCAATACACCGCACATTCACCCATATGCCATCAACAGCACATTCAAGCCTATTTCTATAGACATTCTAATACACTCACTTGAAATCCTTAACAAGAATTCATCAATAGCCTACTATAATCACTCACATATGTACAAACATGCATTCAAGCCTACCATTCTAACCACTTTATATCTCTCTTGAAGTCATCATCACTTAAGTATTTTCATGTCTATATTAGCATCTCTACATCTACATTTGCATTAACTCATATTAAAAGACACACCAATATACTCTTACCTATTTATTGTACATAACAAGATCCATCTAGCTCTTTCTCCATGTCTATAACTTGGAATAAGTACATTTCAATCATCACAATACGAAACACCCACTCTTCTCTATCTATCATGACTCGTCTAATATCATCAACCTTGAAACACATAACCAACCTTGCTAACTAGGTACTCTATCTTCCCCTTGGGAAAAGACTTCGACTTTCTTATCTCTTACCAATTCCTTCAACTCTACCAATGGGGTAGATACCAAATAGGATTTTAATAACATTTCGGGTAACACATCAAACTTATTAGAAAGGAATGGAGTAACAAATGATAAACTTGCACCTAGATCTAATAATTACACATCAAAATCAAAGACCTTTCAATATGCTAGTCACATCATCGCGCAAATCCTCTAACTCCTGGTGAGTCTGAAGGGCATAAAATCTATCTTAGCATTGACCATCATCCGAAGTAGCAGCACTTTGATCTGGACAGCCTGTAGTCTGAATCTGAGCCTAGGGTCTAGTACCTCTCCGACACTTCCTTGCATGATGACCTGGCTTTCCATACCTATAGCAAGCATCCAATCTCACTAAGCACTCTCCCCTATGATTTTTTCCATACTTGGAACACTTGGGAGTAGTAGATCCACTAAATCCACCACCCAGGTTTGGATTAAGAAGTCCCACCTTTACCTCGAGTACTCTTGGACTGTCTCCCTTTTCGAGATGTCACTGGACAGTCCTTCTCCTTATGTCCAGTTTTTCCCCAACTATAACAACTCTTTGTTCCGTACAAGCATTCCCCTAGCTGATGTTTACCGCACTTGACACATAAGAGGAAGGACTTTTCCTTTCCATTATCCTTTCTAGAACAAGGGCCAGATGTCTCCCTATTTGACATCTTCTGATGGTTAAAGTCATTACCTCCAATTCTACTCCTTTTGTTCAACCATTTCCCTTTCTTAACATTCGGGTTCATAGGAGTTATTTTGTTAATTTAATTAAGAAGTCACAGCTCGAGCCAATAACATGAGGGCATAAAATTCCATATTAGAGATATCTATATTTGAGGATGGGTCATCAGGAATATAAGGGATACCATCTTGACTAATCTCCTGGCTACTTTCTTCTTGATAAGACATATTCTGAAACACGTAGGACATGAGTTAGAAAGAAACCTTATAGGAGTTACTTTATTACACGATAGGATCATAAAAGAAGTGATGATTTTCCTAAAATGCCTCTATGCCTCCTATTCATAGATGTGGTACACTTAACATTAATGAACAAGACTCTACTCGACGCAGCATGTTAGACACCTTAGGACACTTAAACATTGTGCTCTAATACCAAGTTTTTCATGACCCAACCTAGGGCCTAGTCATAATACAGTGATCGATACCTCGAAGGATCCCAACCAAGTATCTTAGCATACATTGCAATCATAAGGTAGGACAAACCATTATAAAAACAAGCAAAAGAATAATCTCGAGCATGGAAGTCTAGAAATGAAAATAAAATCTCAAGTCATATGTCCAAATGGACTACATCAACTCTATGTCTAAACATGCCTCTATCATACTAACATAGGTGGGGGAATAGAACAAGTCACTAGCTCTCCAAAAAGAAAGAAACATCTCAAAATAGCAACATAGTCTAAGGGTAGAAAGAAAATAAATAAGCTCAATAAGTAGTCCCCGAAGTATGAGAAATTATCAAATTAAGTTAACAAGTCTTCTATCTAGCCACGAGAATGCGTAGGGTGATCTTCGAGCCCTACATTATAAGACAATGTAGGCAAAAGTATGCTTTAGTACGTTTGAATGTACTAAGTTATGAGCAATGCAATGCATGACATAAAAGCAATGATGTAATAATCAATGTTACAACACATAATAAGTAAATCTTTTATACATGATAGAAAATCAAAAAGTAAGGCTAATGTCATTTAAAATTATAATGCAATCTTATAAAGAAAACTCATACAACGCATGGATAATCATAAGTCATAATGAGAAATGATCATAAATAGTCGTAAAGATCTTCAATCATGGTGAGAGTCATAAAACCATGGGTGAGAGAACATACTTTACTTTCTAAAAGACATATTAACCATAGTAAGAAATACATTAAACATTGAAAGAGTGACCTTATACCTTTGTGAAAGCGAACGTTAATCGACATAAATTATGTGAGCTATAACATGGAGTCCCAATATTTTCTCATACATCGGAGAAAAGGGGGAGACTACTTGCCAAGGTAGACTCCGTCATGCCTAAGTGGATCCACCAAGCTATTATGTGAATCAGGTACTCACCCCTAGTTTTTAGATTCGGGTACTCACCTCCAATATTTGATATTTTGAGTACTCACCTCTTATAAATTTGGATATTCGCCTCTAATCCATTTATACCTATAGTGGCACATAGTTCTGATACATGGGTATTCTCTCCTAGTCCAACTCGATGCTAGGTGATCTCTAAATGAAATAATATTTAAATATCATAATAACATAAACGTATATATAACTTTAACATAAAATCATCATTTGATGGAATAACTCATTAAAACCTTTTATTTGATTCAATGCGAGAATTGTCCTTCCATATTGAAACCTTACTTTGGCTAAGAAAACCCTTTTATCATTTAATCATAAGACTCCCATTTCATAAATACTTGCTTCATATCATTCAGTTTTGAGTCAAAGCTTTCATTTCAAACTTCATTGGACATATAGTGAAACTAGGTGGGTTCTATTCAATTCATCTTTAAAACATGTATTTTCGAAAGAGCTGTGCATAAACATTATCAATTGAGTCAATTCAAAACATACTTCAAATAACCCGCCATTTATTTCAAATATCCATAATACCTTGAGATAGGAAATTACTTGAAATTCAACAATTTATGCAATTGAGTAGTAATATATGCTTATTTGAACATAATATCAATAACTTGAACCATAATCTAGAAATTTAAGAAGGATTGAACAATACCCATTTGAAGATTTATAAACCCAAGATAGAAAATTTGGGCATTCATAGGTAGTAATCAATTTCATACAATTTGATTTAATAATCAAAATACCAATCATGCTTCATGCTAATAAGAAGAAATTAGAAGTACCCATAAATAATTTATACTTGAAATCAAAGGAATTAGTTGGAGAGGGTTTTGGTCTCCATGGGTGGAAGGACCCATGGATTAAGAAACTCACATACCTTAGAGTGAAACTTTAAGAAATCTTGATTCTTGGTCTTCAATAAGGAGCCTTGAATCCTTTGAGTTTGAGAAAAAAATTGGAGGGGATAATTTAAGAGAGAGGAGGATGAAGTTTAGGATTTTAGGGAGGTGAAAGACTGAAAAATGACCCACAAACACGTCCAAGCCCGTATATGTTTGCTTAGGTAATTATCCAAGATGCCCTTCATCAAAAAAATCTAAAAAATAGGTTCAGAGCCATACAGGCACTATAGTGGCGATGCCCGACACCATAGCAAAAACTACTGCATCTGATTTTGGGCACTATAGTGGAGCTCGATGCTAGAGCCAAAACTACTGCAGCTTATTTTGGGCGCTATAGTGGCACGTCACGCCAGGCTTGAATTCACTGCAGTGATAGTCTCTAGTAAAAAGGTCATAACCTTATACTCCGAACATGGAATAAGGCACCCTTGGTGGCATTAGAATGAAGACTTAAAGAACTTTAATTTGATAAGTAATGTAACAACTAATAATGTATATACTAGGAGATATGGGTGTTTGAAGTTGACCCTATTTCGAACTCATACGAAGAATTAGCCTATGGAAATTCTTTGGACTTGGCTTGGTGTTAGAGATCCCTTATGACTCTAAAATATATCTAATACACTTCAAATAATTAGGAATTGATCCTAACTCATATATACAACTATAAGTCATCGAGTTCAATCTTATACGCATATGAAGAATAGTTTGGGTCTTGGTGTAGAAATATTTAGGATGTTACAACTCGATATGAAGGTGGGTTCTCAAATGCTAAGTTCGGTGGTAGTAGTGTCCATTCTTAATAAGGCTAAAGTTTGGAAAAGAAGTTTGTGAATGATAGGGTGCCATATCCTAAGACTCAAGAAGGAGGTGTGAATATTACTAACTCTTCATTTCCTAAGTGTTCCAAATGTGGGAAGAATCATAGCGAGATATGTTTGATAGGAATGGGTTGTTGCTTTGGATGTGGCAAAGTGGGACATAGGCAACCCGAGTGCCCTCATGTTACCAATAAAGGTAGAGAAGGTCGTCCTTAAGTCCAAGTTGCTCAAGGTGGCCAAGCTCCACAAGGTGCCAAAGCTCAACCTAAGGGTGGTCAATGCAACAACCAATTTTATGCTCTTCATGGTTGGCAAGAGTTAGAAGAGACTCCCGATATTATTACCGATATGTTACGGGTCTTTCATATGATGTTTATGCCTTGCTTGATCCAGGTACAAATTTGTCTTTTGTTACTCCTTATGTGGCTATGAGGTTTGATGTTAGCTCTGAAATATTGATGGATCTTTTTCTGATTATACTCTCATAGGTGAGTCAGTAATGGCTAAAAGAGTCTATAGAAATTGTCCCGTGTTAGTTTTGCATAAAGTTGTCTCTTGTGATCTTGTTGAAATTGACATGATCGATTTTAACATCATTATTTGTATGGATTGGTTACATGCCTCTTATGCAACCATTGATTTTAGAACCCATAGAGTCAAGTTTCAATTTCCTAATGAGCTTATTCTTGAATGGAAGGGTAATGATTCAGTGGTTAAAGGTCGATTCATTTCATATCTTAAGGCCTAAAAAATGATTTCCAAGTGTGGTATCTACCATCTAGTATAGATTAGGGATGTTGATTATGAGACTTCTACTCTTGACTCAATTTTAGTTGTTAATGACTTTTTGGAAGTTTTTCCCAAAGATCTCCCAAGTATTCCTCCCAAAAGGGAAATATACTTTGGTATTGACCTCCTATCTGATACGCAACCTATTTCTATTTCTCCTTATCGTATGGCTCTAGAGGAACTTAAGGAGTTGAAAAATCAATAGAAGGATTTGCTGGATAAGGGTTTTATAATACCAAACATTTCACCTTGGGGTGTTTCCATGTTATTAGGAAGAAAGATGGATCACTCTAAATGTGTATAGATTATCGGTAATTGAAAAAGGTCAAAATTAAGAATAAGCATCCCACCCCCAAAGATTGATGACTTGTTTGATCAACTAGGAAGTATGATATTTTGAAAATGGCTTTTAGAACTCAGTATGGTCATTTTGAATTTTTGGTTATGTCTTTTGGACTAACAAATGCCCCTTCAGTTTTTATGGATTTGATGAACAGGGTATTTCGGTAATATTTGGATATGGTTGTGATCATCTTTATTGAGGATATTTTGATTTACTGGAAAAGCATGCCAATCATTTGAGGATTATGTTGCAAATTCTCAAAGACTGACAGTTGTATGCAAATTGTAGCAAATATGATTTTTGGCGGAGGTCGGTTGCATTCCCTGGTCACATTATTTCTGGAGAAGGAATTATGGTTTATATAAAAAAGACCAAGGCAGTTAAGAATTTACCTAGACCATTGAGTTCTTCTGATATTTAGAGTTTCTTGAGTTTAGTCGATTATTATAGACAGTTTGTGAAAATTTTCTCTTCCATTACATCGTCCTTGACTGCTTTAACTAAAAAAAAGGTGAAGTTCCAATGGTTTGGGGCATATGAGAAAAGCTTTCAAGAATTGAAGGATAGACTCATCTCCGCTCTGGTGTTGACTTTCCCAGAAGATTCTGATAGGTTTGTTATGTATTGTATTATTTCATAAGGGTCTTGGTTGTGTGCTAATGCAAAATGACAAAATGATAGCTTATGCTTCAAGGCAACTCAAGGTGCACAAGAAGAATTACCCAATCCATCACTTGTAGTTGGCGATGGTGGTATTTTTTTTGAAATTGTGGAGACACTATCTTTATGGTGTCCATGTAGAGGTTTTCACCAATCACAAGAACTTGCAATATGTGTTCACCCAAAAAGACTTGAATCTTCAACAAAGGAGATGGCTTGAATTGTTAAAGGATTATGACATGAGTGTGCTATACCATCCGGGTAAGGTGAATGTGGTTGCTGACACTCTTAGTAGATTGTTCATGAACAATATTGCTCATATTAAGGAGAAAAGAGAGAGCTAGTTTGGGATGTCCATAGGCTCACCCGTTTGGGTGTTAGATTGGTTGATTCCAAAGATGGTAGTATTATTGTGCAGAATGATTCTGAATTATCTCTTGTGGTAGATGTAAAGGCAAAGCAAACTGATTATCCCGCTTTGGTTGAATTGAAGAAAGCGGTTGCCGAAAAAGGCATTGACGCTTTCTCCCAAAGAGGAGATGGTGTTTTGAGATACCAAGGCTAATTGTGTGTGAAGAATGTTGATAACTTGAAAGATATGATATTTTCCAAAGCTCTATATATTCTATTCAACCCGATTCTACAAAGATGTATCAAGATTTGAGAGAAGTGTATTGGTGGAGTGACATGAAGAGGGACATTACAAAATTCATGGCTAAGTGTCCAAACTGCCAATAAGTAAAAGTTGAGCATCCAAAATTGGGAGGTTTGGCTCAAGACATCAAAATTCCAACTTGGAAGTAGAAATCCTTGAATATGGACTTTGTTACAGAATTGCCTTGTACTCATAAGAAATATGATTCCATTTGGGTGATAGTTGACTGAATGACTAAGTGGGCATATTTTCTCCTAGTTAAAACCTCATATTCAGATGTAAGGTACTCATTTTATATTTCAGTTTTGGAGATCCTTCCAAAAGGGTCTAGGTACCCAAGTGAAGCTTAGTGCCGCTTTTCACCCATAAATGGATAGTCAGGTCAAATATACCATTCAGACATTAGAGGATATGTTGAGAGCATGCGCGATTGGTTTTAAAGTAAATTAGGATGACCATTTGCCGTTAATAGAGCTTTCTTATAATAACAGTTATCACTCTAGCATTAAAATGGCTCCATTTGAGGCCTTGTATGTAGGTGGTGTAGATACCCTATCAGTTGTTTTAAGGTGTGTGAGATTGCTTTTTTTTTTTAACGGGAACAGACCCTACACGAGGCTCCCACCTCTCGTGCACAATCAGGGGTTGAGCATCACCCCCAAGCCTTAACATAATAATAAAACAGAAAATACAAGGAGGGGGACATAAACCTTACCTCCGATCCTATGTTGGTTCATAAGTCGGCTAACCTACTAAGGTCGGCTAACTCATCCTTGTAACAAAAAAAAAGCTAACTAGAAATAGAAAGCAGTAAACCTATGAGAGGACTTCTTCTAGTACAAGTCAACTAAGAAAGCATTAATGAGGGAGACTCTCCCCTTCCATGAGAAGACAAGAAAGTAACCTACACTAGTCCTATTCAACTATGCTACGTACCATACATAGCTAAATTGAAGAAGAACAAGTATATGAACCTTCTATCTCACATGGGGTGAGGAAGATCTTTTCATCTTTGCCCTTTTTAGTCTTGTCGTACTAAGTAAATCCAAAGGAATTATTCAATAGCATCAAGAGCATGATTATCAGCTAAGGAGGGTGGAAGGAAGAGAAGTACATGGAGCTGGAGCAATCAACAGCCTTGGGATTTTTGATGATGAAAGTGAGGGGCTGAATAGTAGTATATTGCAAGTTGGAAGTGCTGCAGTCCTAGATTGACCAGCTGCTTGGATGTTTAACTGTTAGTGTCTTGCACATTGGAGTTCTTCTGTGCCTGCACTCAAACAAATAAACAGCCAAGGAGCTCCAAGAAACTTGGATGTAAGGGGGCTGCTGCAGGTGTGAGGCCTCTGCATGTATGGCTATTATCACCCTTTGGTTGAAGCTTTGTGGACCTGCCCAAACAAGTAACCAAGCAAGGGTCTCCAAGAATGTTGTTGCTTGTATTGAAAGCAGCCTGCTGCATCTCTGCCATGTAACTGTTGGTTCTTGTGTTGCAGCTTCATCTTCTAAGTCTGCAACTTCAGCTTCATCTCTGTGGTTGAGTTGGTATTTGGTGTGTGGTTGAGTAGTCTTTTGGTGTTTTGTTCCTGCAATGTATATATGAAGTAGATGGAGCTGTAAACTTGTTATGGCATCTACTGCTGCTGCTGAGGTTATTATTCCTTGTGTGTTATTGGTGGATGTTGTAATGGAAGAAGGATTCTGTACCTACATAACCAAACAACCAAAAACTAACAAACGATCATTTTTGTGTGTTGTAGACTGCTGTGGTTGCTGTTGGAAGGGCTGCTGTTGATGCAGCTGCTTTATGGCTCTCCACAGATGCTGCATTTGGCTTTGTATCTCAATGAAACCTGCATATCTAATGCAGCAAGAACCAATCAAGCAATATTTCAAATAAGGCTCTTGCAAATTATAATGTTTGTTGGTGGCATTTTCTGGAATTATTGGAGTTCCATCTTCTTGTCTTTTCAATGTGTGCCAAGGTGTGTGCCAAGGTGCTGTGAATTCCAGGTCTCCACATATGCTGGATTTGTCTTTGTAGATCAATGACACCTGCACAACTAAGGAAACAAGAAAAAGACAGACAAACAAGTAAACAAAGATCCTGCCACATCCAGTATCTGCACAACCAAACAACCAAACTAACAAACAAAATTTTTTTTGTGTGTTGTAGGCTGCTGTGGTTGTTGTTGGAAGTTATATCCTGCAAACTGCATTTCTCCTTCATAACTAACAGATTTTAAGTGTTGATGCAAGCTCTAATAAATGGTACACCCCTGCTTAGTTCCTGCATCAAAAAGGGCCATACAAAGGAAGTGTACAATCTGCTGTGGCTTTGAGTTTATACTCTTTCCCTCCTTATTAACTGGTTTGGTTGCATGGAAGAGTTTCACAGGCTGGAGGCTCCAAAGTGTAAATTTCTCCAGCATGTCACTGCTGTACCTGGGAGCAAGCATAAAATCTGCACAAACTATTAAGCAACAACAATCAAAGAAGGATATGGGCTGCTCTACTGCTACATTGCTGTAATGGTTGCTGCATTTGATTTGGTTGTTGATAATCTTGTTGTTGTTTCCATAGTTGTTGTAGTAAGGATGGTTGGTAATGCAAATTACACCACTTGTTTTTGCACAACCAAACCTACACACATATACAAATAGGTCTGCACCCTAAATCTGTAACTTTGTAACTGTACAACAGCAAATTTTTTGAGGTCGCTCGACTAACGTCTCTAATTATCCATTTGAGTTGAATCTTCTTGGGCTTTGCAATTACATTATTTGCTGTATTCCTGAAACATTTGGCAGCCTTTTCCCCAGGTTGGAAGCTCCCAAATGCAAGTGGTTCCCTCATTATGCTTAAGTCGGCTAATTTTTTCAATGTCGCTCGACTAACGTCTCTAATTATCCGTTTGGGCTCAAACTTCTTAGGCTTTGCAATTATAGTATTTTCTATAGTTCTGCAATATTTAGAGGCCTTTTCCATAAGTTGGATGCTCCAAATTGCAAATTGCTCCCTCATTAGGCTTAAATCGGCTAACTTTTTCAAGGTCGCTCGACTAACATCTCCAGTTATCCATTTGAGTTGAAACTTCATGGGATTTGCAACTACTGTATTTTGTGTACTGCAATATTTGGAGATCTTTTCCACAAGTTGGAGGCTCCAATTTGTAAATTGCTCCATCCTAAGACTTAAGTCGGCTATCTTTTTCAAAGTCGCTCGACTAATGTCTCTACTTATCCTTTTGTGGTGAAAATTCTTAGGCTCTGCAGGAATTGTATTTACTATAGTCCTGCAGACTTTGGAGTTATTTTGGTGTTGCATGATGCATTTGTTGATTTGCTGCTGCTGTAGCTCAGTTGCATTCACTGCTGCTGCTGTAATATAGCATATGCAGGTGATGTTGCTGAGATGCTGCAGGTCTATGGTATGTTGTTGGTTAAATAATTCCAATCTCAGCTGCTGTAATTCCAACACTAAGCTCAAAGGTGCATGATACCTGCACCAAGAGACACACAATAGCAAACAAAAATAGAACTTAAGTTTCATTTTTGATGGCTGTTGTTCATCTTGGTCTACAATAGAGCAGTCCACATCCTTAGTCCAAAGCAACCTAGTCTTGTTATTGGGATTATGAATGGAACTGTCCATTCTCAGCTGAATTCTGTATTGGTTGAGCTGGGATTGCTTAGCAAATGGTTCCAGGATTGTCAACATAGATAATTTGTGATAATCCTTGAGTTTTTAGAGTCTATCCAAGGCACCTTGAGTATCAATACTCTTTGCATTCCAGCATATTGTATTCATCATCAAAGTTTCTGGGATTTGGACCTTGTGTTGATTCCACTCTTACAAGTAGCATTATCTGAACTAGTGGAGATGTCTTGTTTCTTCTTTTTCTTCTTTTTCTTTTCTTGCTGACCCCTGGGTGATAAACCATGCTTCTCAGTGACCTGCAACACTTCCTCCTGAGTTGTAGTAACTGTGATATCATCCAGTGCTCTAAAAGGAGAGGCACTAGTTTTCTCATCCTCATCATGAGATTGTTCCCTTTGATTTAGATCCTCTTCATCTTCAGAATGAATATGTCTGTATTCATCCTCCAAGTCTTTTGATATGGCTCTCTTATTAAGCATACACAACTCAGTAGAGGTGGATTAAATTTGAAGAAGTGTCACATGAATCCCTACTTGTTCATCAACCAACACATAGTTCACTCTGTGTTGTGTCTTTCCAAACAGAGATTTTTTACTTTTTTTCTATCTTTTTCTTTAATGTCTCCCTCTTCTTTTTACTCAAAGAAAGAGTATAATTATTGTTTTATAGTTGAAGCACTTCACCCATATTTTGTTCCGTAATTTTTGGAGATTCAGCACCTCCCTTATCAATTTCATTAAGCTGTAACCTATCCTCTGAAGACTGTTGAACATCATCTTGTTGCAATTGCATATTGGACCTTATATCTGCTGGAAGAGTGGTGGCAGAGGCTCTAGGGGCTTTACCACTAGTGCTTGCAAAAGATCCCATGTCCTTGTCCATAAAACCTTTGTTTGTTTGCAAAGTAGATACCTCTGTATGGTCACCTGCATGCTTGGGTTCAGGAGTTACTGGGATCCTTGTTTTTTTTTTCACAGGGTTGTCACCTAGTAAAACATTACCTGTGCCTTCAATATGAGGAGGGAGTGTCTGTGGGGATACTGAGATAGTCTCATGTCTGTTCTCTTTGGTTTTTTCTTGCTCTATTGATGAGCTCTTCTGTATAGAGCTCCTTGTATTGAGTGGTTCTCCTGCATCTTGGTTAGTGGTGTGATCTTGTGTAACAAGATCAACATAAAAATTGGAACTGGAAATAGGATTAGAAGACTTACCTGCCCCTGTGTTTTTCTTCTGGAATTGATCTTTATTACTGTAGTTCTGTGGTGGAGTAGGCCTATTCACATTGTTTTGTTGGGGGTTGATTTGTACCTTGTGTTGTTTTCTCTTCTGAATTTGCCACAAATGCTCATTTGTATTATCAGTAGTGGTCTGTGGTTGGGCTGGAGTTTCAGTTGTTACAGTGTGGTTCCTTTTCTTCACAACAGAATTATTAGGAGCCTCTTGGTCATTTCCATTGCTACTCTCCATGCTCTTGTTCTTTTTAGCAGCTTTTTCTTCCTTCCTTCTCTTTTGTTCATCATCCCTCCTCTTGATGTTACAAGCATGCTGCATATGTCCCTGGTGCTTACAATATAGACAGTATTTTGGGACATTCTCATATTGGAGTGCTTGCCATCTTCCTATGGTGGAGTCATTTTTATCATAGCTAAGCCATACATGGGGGGGTCTCTCCTTAGTGAGATCAACCTGAACTCTCACTTTAGCAGTGCTCCCTCTAATCTTCTGAATGGATGTTGCATCCATGAACAATACTTTCCCAACAGGAGCAAGTAATATAGTTACAAACTCCTTAGTGTAATAGTGCCAGGGGAGTTCAGGAAGAGCCACCCAAATTGGCACAATAGGAGTCTGTTCCTCAGGCTTGAATATTGGTGTCCAGGTCTGTATCCTCATGTTTTGTCCCTCAATTATCATCCTTTGTTTGGTCCACAGTAGTGTAGTCTATTTCATTATCAAGGTCAATGTATACATGTCTTGCATTAAAGTAAGCAATTTTAACTCCTCCTACCAGTTGAGTTTGGAGGATGAAACTTCTCCTGATTAGTTCTATTTTGGGAATGGTATTTGTGAATTTACCCACTAGAGGAAATTTACATCTTTCAGCTAATTTAACCATGAAATCATTTTTGTCATATAGCACTGCAGGGAGACCTTGTCTAGTAGTATAGATAGGTGTAGATAATTCTACAAGGGTCTCACTTCTTGCTTGGTTGATTCTCAGTTTAGCAGCAAAGGTTTGAGTTACAGTATAAGGGGCAAGTTGAGGAACCTATTTCTTTCTGCTAGGGAATTGATTCTTCTGTGCATTGTGGTTGGTATTGTCATTATGTTGGATTTGGCTATTGACTACTTTGGGACCTTGATTGTTAGGAGTATGCCTATCAAAGTTATTAGAAATCTTAGGGAAGTTATTTTGACCTGTGGAAGACTTGTTAAATTGTTGGAGGCTGCTTTGTTGAGGATTAGTATTGGTATGTACTTTGGTATTTTTTTCAAGATTATTTTTTCCCATATTATCAGTACCCTGCATGAAAGTATCACCAGAAGTACCAGGGTGTTCATTTCATGAACACCACTGGATTTCAACACATTAGCATCATCATTAATCAAATTAGGGGGAAGAGAGTTACCTGCAGCTGCCTTTATACCACCTGTGTGATGGTTTTGTTCTTTCACTGTGTGATCCATGTTATGATCATTGATTGGATCATGGACTAGGCCCTGCAGTAAGATACTAATAGCAGTACTAGGAACCTCATTTGCAAGAAGTTGCAAAGGAGTTTTACTGGATTTGAACATGGTGGTAGTAGGCTTCATCATATTACTTATAGCAGGGGGAGTATTACTTTGCACATAAGGAGACTTAGCTTGTATTTGATCATTTGTATTAACATTAACATAGGTAATATGTGGTAGTGAGGATTTTTGAGCAAATTCAGAAGACTTACCTTGGCTTTCTGCAGGATCATTACTATTGCCTTGATGTGCATCCTTGTGCCCTGGATAGTTTTTTGTGTTTGCATCATCAATATGGTCATTTTGGCATAGGTGTTGCTGCATTTGGAACACCTGAACTCCGGCGACTACACCTTGATAGTCGTCTTGATGACTTTTCAAATTTGAGCTCTTTGAGGATGATTCGAGACATTTTGTATGTGTAGGGAGCATCACCACATTGTTATAAACACGTTGGGATTGGTCGCACACCAATTGGTTCACCGGAGCTCCAGCGACACCATTGGTGTCATTATTCAAATGGAAATTCTAAGCACTTGGATGATATTCGAAGTGGCACTTGGTGCCTAGGAGCTGCTCCTGATCTTCCTGAACATTTTGGCATTGGTTTAGTCTTATTTGGTACGCCGGAGCTCCGACACCGACGACTGTTTGTTTGCCGGCGATGAATTCACCTGAGATTTTTATTCCTAGAGGGGGCCATGTCCTTGTGAACTAACCCTAGTGATCGGCGACACTCGAATCTCATCGGAATTTGATCAATTTTGAGATCGAATTTCCAGCTGCGCAGTCGCGACACTACCTTGAATTGTCGTTATATTTCTCGCGTTTGTGTAATTAGAATGAGCTGAAATTTGGCTAGAATATAGTTCATGTATTAGAGAATCATCTCCAGTTGTTGATTTAACTCGAATCTGCCCTGAATTCTCCATGGAGATAACCCAGGCGATTTGTTCTTCCGAAAGTGCTACAGTGTTCGCAGGTGTATTTTACAGATTGGAGGAGCTGTGGGTTTGATTTTGTGATGTTGCAACTTGAATCAATCCTGCCTTACTTGAAATTGCTACTGCTTTGTCAGTATTGTTTTGCAGATTCAAAGTACTCTTAGCTGGATTAAAGGTTGATGCTTCTTCAGCTATGTTCTTATTACGGTCCGGTGGTATGTGAAGCTCCACCGGCGGTGGTGAAGCCATTCCGGTAGTATTCTGCCGATGAAGATGATGAACAATAGTGTTAGTTACCGTTAGTAGATTGAAAGTTTTTTGAATTAGTGTTAGTCTTGATATTAGGGCTTGTGTGTAGGAGTACAAAGGGAGTTGGTATAACCATCTTGTGAGATTGCTTTGATAGAACCTGAGTTGGTATTTGAGGCTATAAAGAATGTTAGACTCATTAGAGAGAGTTAAAAATGGCCCATAGCCGACAAAAGTCCTATTCAAATGTGAGGAGAAGGGAACTTGAATTTTAAGTTAATGATTGAGTTTACTTGAAAATTTTAGCCATGAAGGGTGTGATGCATTTTGGTAAGAAAGGGAAGCTAAGTCCCCGTTATATTATCCTATATCCGATTTTGAGGCGAATTGGTAAAGTGTCCTACGAGTTGGATTTGCCTTCGGATTTGGCGTTGGTACATCCAGTGTTTCATATGCCTTTATTGAGTAAGTTTATAGGTGATCCTACCTCCATTTTGCCATTAAACAACATTGAGGTCAAAGAGAATCTTTCTTATGAAGAGTTTCTGATTGAGATCTTGGACTGGTAAGTTAGAAACTTGAGGAACAACGAAATAACTTCAGTTAAAGTTTTATAGAGGAATCAAGAGGTTGAGGGTGCTACATGAAAGGACGAAGCCGATATGATGTCTCGATATCCTCGTCTCTTTCCTTTCATGCCTAGTTGAGGTATTTAGATCCTCTATGATCCAACTAGCCCAAATCATGCATTTTAGTTATTCTCATGGTTTCATATGCATTCATGTTTATGAAATGAGTTCTAAAGTTATGTTTTTGCTTGAGATTGAAGATTACATATTTTTATGCATTATCGAGATGTTTTGCAATCATGTAGGGTTGTTATGTTCCATTCCTATTCCATTCATGCTAGCTTGAGTCCCATTTAAGGACGAATGTTCCCAAGGAGGAGATATTATAAGACCCTGAAATTTTGGAAAGTTGGAAAATAAGGATAAAAGACATGAAAATTTAGAAACTTGCAATTTTGGCACCAAGTGATGACCATAAAGGTCATCATAGGCCGTGGTGAGCAACCATGGTGGTGACCCTGTCGTTCAAACCTAGAGGGTGAGGTCCACAAAATGGAACCACGGACCATGGAGATCACCACGGGCCGTGAAGCCCTCTATGGTGAAGCCTCCCCTAGGGCCTCAAAATATGACTCCAAGGCTAGGACCACAATTGGACACCACAGTCCGTATAGCTCTTCATAGACCATGGTGGATTCCGTAGTGGTTAGTCTTGTAGACCCACCTACAGGGCCTGTATGACGCCTATATTTCATAGGCCGTAATGTGCTCCACGGACCATAAAGGGTTTCATAGAGGAAGTTCTGAAACTCTTCCCTACAACTCCCAAAATCCAAATCCAAGTCAAACATCACGGACACCACCGCGGGCTATGATGATTATCACGGACCATGATGGGTCCTCCGTGGTGAGCCCTAGTTCTAATTAAATAAGGGGCAATTTTGATCACTTTCCTATTCTTTTATTAATGTATATGGATGATTTTGGGACTATATTTATTACAAAAATATCCTAAATACTCCCAAACTTACTATTTCCCTCATTAATTCCCAATCAACTTTAAGACTTCCCTCTCAAGGGTCATTCAAAGGTTCATCTTCTTAATCAAGTTTGGCTAGGATTTCTTCAAGAACAAGTCTCCTTTTTCAATTCTAAGTTCAAATTCAATAAGGTATGTAGGTATTGATCCATGGGTCTCTTTCATCTATGGAGTCCCAAGGTTTTCATTCAAAATTTCATGAATTTTATTTGGGTTTGTAACCCTAATCTGATGAATTACATTAGGTTGTTTCGATTATATTTTTAATCATTATATATGATCATTATAATTATGTTTCTTCATGAATTACATGATTTTTAAGTTGAATCGTGATTTCCCATGCATGAAGCCTATTTTAAATGAGGATATTATGAAGTATGATTATGAATCCAGTGATTTCAAGGTATTATCATGGTTTTCATTCAAATTGACTATGTATATGAGTTTTAATCTAAATTCAAGTATGAATTATGATAATGAATTACATGTATGTTTATGATATGAATTTCATGCAACTTATGAAGTAAGCTGATTTAGGGCCCTATGTGATGACTAGGACCTAATGACATGAATTATGGAAGTATGATTTTTAATGATGAAAGGGCAATACTCATATTAAAAATATGTTACAAAATAAGCTATACTATGAATTATGAAATTTATGAACAAGTTATAATATATACTAAGTATGATTACTATGTTATGTATTCTGTGGGATTTGACTTAACACCGAGTGGTCTTGAAGTGAGGGCCTACAAAAAGCCTTAGTAGAACCTCAAGTCTCCTAAACTACGTACAACTGTAGGTTTCCTTCATGGCTTAGCTAGTGGATCCACATATAGCGTATGTACATTACCCGCCTAGCGGGGTAGAGTCTAGCTTAGCAAGTAGATTCCCCTTTCTTCCATTGTATGGGAACACATCGAGATTCTATGTTATAGCTCACATAGCCTTATTGTTGGTTATAGTTCTAGCCCACATATGTATGACCTCTTATTTACTTTCATGATTTCAACTATGTTATTCAAATAATTTAATTATTATGATTCTCTCATGACTTCACTTATCTCATCTTACCATGCACTTTACTTGATCATTGTATCTTATGATTTATATTATATATCATATCCTCATACTTTGTACATCCAAAAGTACTAACGCATATTTATTTCCTGCATTGTCACATAATATAGGGGTTGAGGATCATATTCCCACGCGTGACTAGTAGAGCTTATTTCGATGAAGTTTTTGTGAGTCCTCATCCATCGGGGACTAGTTATGAGTTGATTGTTTCCATTTCAAAGACTTTGGTATATTTCTTTCATTTTGAAGGTGATCTAGGGACATGTCTTAGCCCCCGCTATTTTCATGAAGTAGAGGCCTTTTTTGGACCTATGTCATGGAGTCTATGTAGTCAAGTTACTCTTCTTCCTATGATCACGTTTAGACTTTTCTTGTGTTATATTTTGCACTCACTTTACCTTATTTATGCTTTATGATATGTCAAGAGGCTTGGTTGGAGACCTTTAGAGTTTCGATCACCGTGTTATGACATGCCCTAGGTTGGGTCGTGATACTTAACATCACCTGCCTAAATCCGCACTGGGTGATCCACATCCCCTCCCATAAAGTGCCTCAAATTATAGCATATCAATGATGGAGTGATAATTGTTGTTGTTTGAGAACTCACACAATGGTAAGAACTGATCCTAATGACCCCCAAAGTCAATCACACATTGCATTCTCTCAAACACCTAAACCATCCTCTCTGACTATCCATCTGTCTAAGGATGAAAAGTCGTGCATAAAGTGAGTTGAGTGCCCAATGCTTCATGCAACTTGCCCTAGAATTCAGAACTAAACTGTGTACATCTGTCACATATGATGGAGAGGGAAACCCTATGCGACCTTACTATCTCCTTAACATAAAACTTTGCCAACTGCTAGGAATTGTAATCCACCCTGACTAGAATAAAGTGAGTTTCTTTAGTCAACATATCCACGATAACCCAAATAGAATCTTATTTTCCAAAGGTCATAGGAAGACTCACCATGAAGTCTATGTCTATCCTCCCCCCCCTCCACTAAGGAATGGACATTCTCTAAAGCAATCCTACATAACTTTGGTGCTCATATTTCACCTGGTGATAATTTTTACACTTGGACACATATTCAGTTATGTCCCCATCCATCCCAAACAACCAATAAAGTTACCTCAAGTCCCAGTACATTTTCGTTATGCCCGGATGAATCAAGTACTTCGAACAATAAGCTTATGACAACAAATTCTAAACTAAATCATCAACCCGAGGGACACAAATCTTCCCTATAAAGTTGAATACCCCACACGCATCAAGTTTGGAGCTGTTACACCCCGTACTTTGGTACCTTAGAATGCTTCTTAAGCTTCTCAAGTTTCTGGGAAGGCTCTTAAGTTTCTTAAAAGTCGTTATGTGAGTCGGATAGTTAATAATGCTATCAAATAACTCCAAGGAAAGGAGAACGAAATGCTTCATAATAAGGAAGATTGGAAATAGGGTTATAAAAATTCGAAAGGAGTTGGAGGCCGAGAAATGAGTCGTAGAACTCAATTTACCTACGTAAGCTACCAACTTAGACGTCTTACATACTTGAGTTGCTTAAGGACATACCAAGCTTACGTAGCATGGATTACATAGGCTCCTAAAATAAGACGAGATGACAAACCTACGAAAGGGAGAAAAAACTAGTTTCCAAATTTACGAAAGTGAAGCAAGCAGGTGACAAGCAGGCAAGTGACAAGCCTAGGTGGGACCCACACTGCCACGTGGCAGTATGTGATTGGTGGCATGTAATGACATGGCTGCCTAAGGTTTTGACATCTGTCACCCTTAGAGGATGACACGTGTCACCTTCCAAAAGGATATATATGTGTAAAGTGCTGAAAATTTATCACGTTTCAGCCTTCTCTCTTCAAAAAAAACTTGAGAGAAAAACCAAGAACAAGAGAAAGTATAGCTATGGGTTTGGTGGCCAAGAAAGGTAAGGCCCGATTTCTTTCTGTGAATTAATTATTTAATGTATCCTATGGTGATATGACGGTGTTTAACAACATAAAATTTATCGTTAGGGAAAAGAGGAGGTTTTGTTCTTGTTAACAGACCCATTTTTGAAGATACCGTTGTTAGTAAAATGAGTATAACTCCTTGTGTAAGGATTCGTTTCAAGTGATTCAATATGTTTTGGAAAGTTATTTCATATGGATATAACTTTCATTTAGACTCTACAACCCAGTTTTGCTTTTCTCTGCTCGAAAAATGGTGGTGAAGCATGGGGGAGCTGCTGCTCAGATTGTGTTTTGGAAATCCTACACAGACAGCTGTGAGTATTTTGGTCATATATTTTCGTACAAAATTGCTGTAGGGGTAATTTAAAATTGTTTGCGACCTTTATACACATGTATATAACTTTCAATGAGGCCACAAATCCTGTTTCCCTCAATTACCCCTCCGAAACTAAGCGACAATATAAGACAGTGGGCTGTCCAGATTTCACGTTTTGGATAGTTTTGGTGAGTTTGACAAGTTTAACGTAAGGTAAGGCCTTTCCTTTTAAATTTGAGTTTATGGTGTTGTTATAGAGGGTATTATACGTTGTGTAAGTGGCTGAAAATGTGAAAATATGATAAATATATTTGACGCCCGAAATAAACTAAATTGGAGTCGCTAGAAGTGAATTGTCGTCGAAATAAAGTGTCATTCTTGTAAGTTGTTGCTTCAGGGGTGTAATGTATTGTTGCAGGGCCTAAATGCGTTCTAAAAGGGGTGTGGATGCTGCTGGTTTCAGCCACACGACCCCTCGTTGCGTATAATGAAAGGCATTACAAAATAAAAGCTAGACACCCTATTGTGCTACCGTATTTTTGAATAAGTCGTTTGGAGTTTATGTTGTATATTGTTGGTGTGAATTGCTGCAGGTTGTTGTTGTTGGTTGGCTTTAGGTATTAGGGACCTAATTGGAAATTTGGATAGGGCATATTATAGGGGAGGTGCTGTCCAATTTTCACCGACGCCTTAGCGAATAACAGAACTAGTCGGGGAAACGACTAAGGAAATAGATTCCATTAATACTAAGATGTAACCTAGGGTGCTGGAAAGTAAAAGGGGTTAATATTCATACTACTTTCATGTTGAATAGGTTCAAAGGACGGCGAGACAAGCAGGATAAGGAATAATTCAGACAAGGTATGTGAAGCTTTCTTTTGGCATAAGTATGTAAAGCTATTCTTCTCTTTTTTTTGGCATGTCTTAGACGTTAGTAATGAATGATATGTATTTGAGCTTGGGGTAATTCCATTCATAAATTCCAAGCATGAGCCATGAGTTTCATTGACTTCGTGATATTAGAACTCCTGTAGTAATTGAGTTGTTGCCTTTTAGGGCTTCTATATGACGAAAGGTGGTATGTGTAAAGCATGTCTCTAAGTTATACAATATACGGATCGGGCCGTCATTCCTCGGCATTATTATATGATACATGGATCGGGCCATCGTTCCTCGGTATATACTTTCTATATACAGGGATCGGGCTGTATATACCACAGCGTTAATGGCGTATATACACCTATCATGATAGATGATGTGTTTGTAACACCGAGTCCCCGAGTGGGCCGGATACGGTATGTGATAGTGGTATACATGACTTTATTTTGTAAGGTACAGGTACAGTACCCTATTAAATGTTATACTTGGTTTTCTGCATCCTTGGTTCAGTTGTTATCTCAGTTATGTTATGCTTATATACTCAGTACATATATCGTATTGACCCCTCCCCTTTCTTCAGGGGGGTTGTGTTTCATAGCCACAGGAACAATACAGATTTTGGGAGTCCACCAGCTCAGGATTCCACTCAGCAAGTTTAGAAGAAGCTCCATTGATTCGGAGCCAAGTTTTGGTACCAAACCACCGATGTATATATTTGGTTACACAGGGGTACGGCGGGGGCCCTGTCCCGCCATATATTATCGTTCCTATTCTTTGAGGTCTGTAGATATGTGTGTGTGGGTTGTTCATGAGTTCATTTCGGTTGTGCCTATACGGCACGTTGTAAATGTTTTTACGTTATGGCAGTCTTGTCGGCTTGCATTCTCTTTCATGATACAATATGAATGAAAGAGGCCACACGTACACGAAAAAGTTTTAACTCATTGGGGTTTTTTGTGAGTAGTATCGCTTTGCTCATAGTTCAATTTGACTACAGTTGACAAATATGTATACGGGGGTCCAGGTCGGACCCCAGTCGCGTCCCACGGGGTTGGGTCATGACAAGAGCCTCTCTAGACACCACCTTGCTATTAAGCTTCTTTAATTGCTCATCCTCAAACTATTTTATCTTGATTTCCTCTATGAATATGGGCTTAACCTCATTATTGGCCAACACAGACCCTTTTATAAAATGCCCAATTGTATGAACCAAAATGCTAGTTGGAATCTTTCTAGCCAGGGGTCACTTAGACAACCCCAAGAAACCAAATTGTCCATGCTAACCATCTTTCAGCTCGATGAGTCTGCCACCACATTGGTCTTATCCGGATGAAATTGGATGGTCAAATCATAATCTTTCAACAACTTCACCAACCTTCCCTGTCTCAGTCTCAAATCCTTCTATGTAAACATATGTTGCCAGTTGTAATGGTCTATGAATACCACACATCTGACACCATAGAGATAATGTCGCTAAATCTTAAGTGCAAATACCACTGCTACCCACTCTAAATCATTGATTGGGTAGTTCTTTTCAGGAGGTTTAAATTATCTCAAAGCATAAGCTATAATGTTCATGTCATGCTAGAATTCCCTCATTTCCCATCCCCTATTATTAATGATAACCTTTGAAATGATGCCATAGTCTCAATAATAACCTCTAGACCAACCCCAACAATGCTTAATTAAAATATAACATCATATTATCGTAACATTAATTATGAATAACACCAAAAAGCAGTTCATAACATTACATTCTAGCTATCACACAAGAATATCCCTTTCCCCATGGTTCCTAACCAATATCGACTGTCTTGAAATCAAAGTTTTCCCACAGTCATAATTCATTCTTTTCCCTTACCATTTTTACAATCGGTAAGTCCATTCTAGTTTTAACAAAAGAGTTTTCAGTTAACGACATAACCATTTATCACTAACCCATCCCATATAATCAAGTGATGCCCCTTTTTCTAACCACACTTTCACAAAAATCCAAGCAATTACAATTCACATATTGGTTGTTATTCAAGCAGTGCATAGCACATATCACAATCTCAAGCTTTATCATTAAATCAAGTGATGATCATTATCTTCATTTTGCCTCATGGATGACTATTAGCCGATCATTCATGCATTTACACAACCTTTAAGGCTAGATTCCAATTGGAACCTCCCCACTTCCAACTTTTATTGCATGTGTCATTTTAATCAGAGATAATGGCTATAATTCGGTTCGTTGAGAGACCAATTGGAATCAAGTTATACTAATTAGACTCAACCCATACAAGCAATTCATAGACTGTATGAAGAGGGAGAAAGAAGTGGACAACTTCCTAGAATGATTCATAGCTCCCTAAATTAGATGTGGACGTCAACACATCAATCCGCAAGAAAATATTTTACATTTGTTCTTGTATTGGAAATTAGTAACCTACGCTATGATACCAAATTATCACAGCCAAACTATTGGGTCATGCAGGCACCTACTCTAACACCAAGATAGGAGACCCTTATCACCCAATTTAAAGCAGGTTTTGTGGAAGAAAGACAAAAGATGAAACAGTTTTAAATAATGACTAAATACTTCAAAAAATTAAACTTTAATAGAAAACTTTTTAAAAAGACAATGTAAACCCTCCCTAGTATTTAGTCTAAACGGGTACAAGAGGTTCTAAGGATATGAATTAACACAAAAGAAATTGGACATAGCTTCCACCATAGGCATAGAGGAGTAAAAGATGTCATATATCCTCACTCTTTTCACTTAAGAAACACCACTGATCCTATAGCCAAACTATGTCATAGTATCCGTACAAACAACACATATTTGTAAGCATCATCGATTGACCAAAATCCACCATATAATATCATGTAAATAATTAGAAGAAATAAGTATTAAGTAAGTTAAACAATACAATTCCATATCACCATCCTCTTGATATCTTGGGTCCACTCTTCATGGCCCATACACTTTATCCCAAGCCTTTCCTACCTCATTTCTACTACCAACTCTATTATTAAACATTCAATTCTCCTATTAGACTTTCCCAAGCCTACTCTTTTGTCACGATCTGATTTTTTGAGTCATGATAGCACCTACTATAACCCACTGTAAGCTGACTCGTAGTTCAGAACTACAAGTAATTGAATTAAGGGTAGAAATAATACAAAAATAGCAGTTTACAAAATTAACAGATGATTCAAGACAAAAGAAAACAAAACATGCATATATACAATAAAAGATCCCTCCCAGAACATGGAAGTCACATATACAGAACTACTACAAAATAAGTACAAGTTTCAAAAGTGGGCCACAAAAATAAAGATGTGTCTCAAAATGCAAAAGATTAGTCAATAATATAGATTTAAGTAAAAACCCAAATGGTCCCCCATAAGTCAGAGGGTACACTCGTACCCAGATTTAAGTAAAAATCCAAATGGACCCCTATAAGCCCGACAGGTACTCTAAAGGTTAAGAAACATGAAGACACCCTAAAGATACTTCCTAATTTACCATGATCATTCATGAACTTAATATGAGTCAACAAGAGGCCAGGGACTTAAACCATAGTAAAATAAGAGTAAGGACTTTAACCAAGATAAGGAATAAGCCAAGGACTCTATCAAAGATTGAAGGTTGAGGCAAAAGATATACCAAGGACTTTAACCAAGGTGAAAGATATGTCGAGAACTCTAACCAAGGTGAAAGGTACACCAAGGACTCTAACCAATGCAAAAGATACGTTGAGGACTCAAATCAATGTAAAAGGTATGGTAAGAACTCTAACCAATTTGAAAAATATGCTGAGGAATCTAAATAAGGTGGAGAGCTAAGACAGGGACTTCAACCGCAACCCGGTGGAGTGAATTAGGGACTTTAACAACAAATAGAGACAAATCAGCTAGATTTATGATTAGCAGCTAACTGATCAAAAGGGGGAGAAGCCCCCACCACCACCACCACTAACTTATCACCATCCTGTTGATATCCTGGATATACTATCCATGACCTATACACTTTATCCTAAGACTTCCCTACCTTATTTTTGTATAGATTCTACAATTAAATATTCAACTCTCTTATCACTCTAAGACTTTCCCAAGCCCCCCCCCCTTTGTCATGACCCGTTTTTTCAGGGCACCTACTATAATCTACTATTAGGTAAGCTGACTCGTATCCAAAATAATAAGTAATGGGATTAAGGGTAGAAACTATGCAATAATAAATAATTTACAAAATTAACAAAAGATTCAAGGCAAAAGAAAACAAAACATGCATATATACAACAAAAGATCCCTCCCAAAACATGGAAGTCATATTTACAGAACTACTACAAAACCAATGCAAGTCCCAAAAGTGGATCATAAAAATAAATGTCATAGTAAGTGTCTAAAGGCCTCAACATATCATAAGTTTTAAAGATAAAGTAATATTGTTCCCGGAACATGGGAACTCACCAAAAGTAGCCTTCAACAAAATCTCAACTAGCCATGTGAAAGAGAATGAGGAGGAGCACCGATCCCTACATGGTGATATCATATAAGCAAAAGAGTATGCATTAGTACTTTAAATGTATTAAGTATGTAGGCATACAATACAATGTAAAATATTTAGGACATTTATAAGGTAAAGTGCATAAATGAGTGCCTGCATGAGTAACCAAGTAGATATTATTTAAATCATATATATATATATATATATATATATATATATATATATATATATATATATGCATGAGTAATCATGTAAATAGCATTTGAAACATTCATTTGTCAAAAATTAACTATAACCGATATTAAGACCATGTGAGCTATTACATGAAATCCAAATAACCCCCTACGTTAGCCGGGGAGTCTACTTGCCTAGGGTAGAACTCTGTCAACTTTACATTCATTCTTTAACTTTAACTTTAAGGGCTTTCATGGATCCATTAGCCTAAGCGTACAAGGGCTCTTATGTTGGCACATAGTTAATGAGACAAGAGGTTGTTACTAGGATTCCCTTATCGAATTCCACCTCAATGCCCCATTCGATGCTAAGTCAATTCCACAAAATAGTTTAATATTTCAAAATAGTTATAGCATATAACTTGAGAATTCAAAATATCACATTCGGTGGAATAGCTCATGAAAACCTTTAGTAATTCAAATATGCAAGGATTGTCCTTATTACATAAAGCATCCATCATTCATATCATTTCGTCATTCTTCATTTCATAAACATTCATTTGGAGTCAAAGCTTTCAAGTTAAACTTCATTGAAAATATAGTAAAACTAGGTGGGTTTAAATTACTTCAACATTCAAACATGTATGTAAATGAAATTATGCATAAATACTTTAAAATCTATTAATTAAAAATCATGCTTTAAACAACCCCACCATGTATTTCAAGAACATTTAAAGAGATAAATAGAAAAAAATATTTGCAAACCATCAATTCATACATATGAAATCATTTTGCATCAAAATAGACCGATAATCATTAGTTTAACCATGATTCATGCTATTAAGTATAAATAAGAATTATCCATAAGAAAATCTTATTTGAAACCAAGAGATTTAGTTAAAAGAGATTTAGGCTACATGGGTGAAAGAATCCATGGATAAACACCCACATACCCTAGAGTACAACATAAAAAGAATTGGTAAATAAACATAATTTATCATATAATCAAAATAATTTAGGCATGAGAGTGGAAAGAATACTCTCATTGAAGCCTTACATACCTGGAATTCGACGCTTTATTCAGAATAGAAGGACTTAATAAACACTCTTGAATCCAAGCATTTTCTCTTCGTCAGAGTATTTTGTGTACTACCCAGAGTATATGAATCACCGTAATAGTATTTTTATCCTACTAAGAACTAAAACTATATTTTGAGAAAGAGTAAAGAAGTTTATAGAGAGAAGAGTTGCTTGAAAAAGTTTGATGAACAAAAATGATGAAATAAGGTGGATATTTATAGGTGTAAAGGAGAGACCTAACAATAATTAAAATAATTATAAAGAAAGATTTGAAAATTTAATGGAGGATTGTGATGTCATTGGTGATGTCAAATGGAGGACTATTGATGTCATGGGTGATGTCAAATGGATCTAGATCTTCTATGGTTGGTTAGATGAATCTTTTTTTTATGGAGTACCCTTTTTCAGAGCTACGTTTGAACAAGATAACTTCTTAATTAGGATTTGGTGTCTCATATGAATTGTAGCTATAGCAATCTTTTTTATGTCGTTTAAGAATTAACTGATTTGGAGCATTATACAGTGAGATATAATTTTTTCTTCGACAAATACTCTATTTTGTCACATCACCAAGTCTTGCAAAGATTAATTTATTTGACCTACGTAGCCTCCAAATCTTAAACTATGGCTCACAAAAGTTGTAGGTAATGGTGGTGGGGTTATTCAAAAATTTGAATCATCTAAGTTACACCATCCGATGAAAAGTTATGCCCAAAATACAGAAGAAGTATCATTATCATGGAGAATTGGAATACCATATATAATATTTTTAGGGGGTGTTACACTTCTAAACCAAAGTCGACATTCCAACTCTAACGGAATAGTCAGAATTTCATTTTGAGGTCATTTACTTGAAGTTTTTATCGAAGTCAACTATTCAAATTTCAAAAGCTCCAAAATAAAGAAGCTTCCATAAATGTTAAATGAATGACCATGCAACCGAACGGTTAGTTCCATCAAGTCATAAATGACCTGGGGTTTCTATAGAATGTTTTAACAGATGAAAAGAAGACATTTACATAGAAATAACCTGGAGAGTCATTATAACATCCATTACTGAAAAGGATTTTCATTCGCTAAAGTAAGAGAAAAAGTACCTAAAGGCTCAAATAAGTGGGGGAACTGCTCTCGAATCTCTTGCACAGCCTCTCATGTAGCCTCCTTGAATCGACGATGCCTCCAATGGACCTTAACCATAGGAATGGCTCTAGATCAAAACTGTCAGACATCTGTGGCCAAAATAACAGCAAGCTCATCCATGAAGGTCGAGAGAACATCCAACTAAACTAAATCATACTTGAGCATGTGAGACTCATAGGGAAATACCGATGAAACATAAAGACATGAAAAATCAGATGAACAACTTAAAATGTAGGAGGTAGGGTTAAATCATAAGCCACATCTCCAATTGTCCTCAAAATCTCAAATGACCTAATATACCTAGGTTAAGATTTCCCCACCTCCCAAATATTTTCATGCCTTTCATGGGAGACACTCGAAGGAATACCCAATCTCCAACTCTAAATCTCAAATATCGATGGCTACAATCCACATAGCTCTTATGCCTTCTCTAGGCTGCTTTAAGTCTACCCTGAATCACGTGAACTCTATCCAAAGCCTCCTGAAGCAAGTTTGTAGCACACTACCTAGCCTCTAAAGACTCAAACTAACCGACTAGAGAGAGATAACATCCACCATACAAGGCCACAAACGGGGCCATCAAAATACTCGAGTGGTAGTTGTTGTTATACACAAACTCCATCAATTCCAAATACTAGTCCCACTAACCTCTAAAATCTAAAACATAAGAATGCAGTATATCCTCTAACACTTGAATAGTATACTTTGACTAACCCTTGGTTTGCAGATAGAAAGTTGTGCCAAGATCAACATGAATCCAACTTCTCCGAAAAGGTTCTTCAAAGGCTAGAGGTAAATTATGAACCCCTATCTGAGATTATAGACATAGGTACAGTATAAAGATGAACCACCTCCCCAATGTAGATATAAGCTAACCTCTTAACAATGAAGGAAGTGTGCTGACTTGGTCAATCAATCCATGATAACCCAAATACTGTCAATACCTCTAGATGACTAAGGCAAACCCACAATAAAGTCCATGGTGATACGCTCCCATTTACACTCTAGAATAGATAATCTTTGAACCTTAGCACTAGGCCTTAAGTGCTCGGCCTTCACCTGTTGGCAACACAAGTAATGAGACACATAGTTCGTGGTATCCTGTCTCATGCTACTCCACCAGTAATATTATCTTAAATTTTGATACATCTTCATTACACCTGAGTGGATAGAATACCAAGAATTATGGGCTTCATCAAGGATAAGCTGAATCAAACCCCCAACTCTCGGAACACAAATACGACTATCAAACCTTAAAACCTCACTAGAATCTAAGATAGCTTTACTGGCATCACCTCATAAAACTCGCTCTTGAAGAGCTACCAAAGTCCTCATCGTCAAATTGATGACCATGAATCCGATCCAAAAGAGAAGACTAAATTCCCATATAGTCCAACACTAACCTAGAGTCTGAAATATCCAATTGAATTATCCTATTAGCTAAAGAATAAATGTATAAAGTAAAAGGTCACCCCAAAACAAAAAGAAAAGATAGACCCCCTATACTTACCACCTTTCAGTTGAAGGCGCACACTATTACATTTGTCTTGCCCAGATGGTAGAGAATAGAGAGGTTATAGTCCTTGAGAATCTTGATCCACTGAAGCTGCCTCGAATTAAGGTCTTTATGGCTCATAATGTACTATAGACTCATATGGTCAGTGTAGATATCACAACAAACTCCATATGGGTAGTGCCTCTAGATCTTAAGTGCAAAATCCATCCCCGCCAACTCCAAGTCATGAATGGGATAGTTGTGTTTATGCATCTTAAGTTGCCTCGACACATATGCTATAATACGGTCCTACTTCAATAATACACAACCCAAACTAATGCCGGATACATCATAATATATCGTGAAACTCTCTTCCTTAACTGGAAGAGTCGGAAGGGGAGTGGTAGTAAGCAACTCCTTGAAAGCTTAAGAAAAATCATCTCTAACACTCCTAATATCACTCAAAAGGAACATCCTAGCAACTCAATCGAGTCAACGGTGTTGTAATAATAGAGAAGTCCTCAATAAAGCATATGTAGTAACCCGCTAATCCAACAACGCTACGAATCTAAATAACAGAGGTGGGCCTAGCCTAATCAAGAATATCCTGAATCTTCATCAGACCTACCATGATATTGTCCTTGGATACCACGTTGCCTAAGAATGCGACAGACACAAGCTAGAACTCACATTTTGAGAACTTGGCATAAAGTGGCTAATGTCTCAAAGTCTAAAGCACAATCTTCAAATGTTGCTCATACTCTCTACAGCTCTATAAGTGTATCAATATGTCATTAATGAACACTATGACTAAGGAATCAAGCTATGGTCTAAACACATGGGTCATGAAATATATAAAGGTAAAAGGGGCATTAGTCAACCCAAAAGACATCTCATAATGTGCATAACGAGTCCTAAATGTGGTCTGAGGGATGTCCGTCACCATAATCCTCAGCTAATGGTAGTTAGACCTCAAATCAATCTTAGAAAAACTTTGTGGCACCCTAAAGCTGGCCAAAAGGGTCATCAATACAAGGCATAGGATAACAGTTCTTCACTATCACCTTTTTCAGTTGCATGTAGTCAATACACATCTGCATGGATCCATAATTCTTCACAAAAAAGATTGGGGCACCCCTAGGCCAACATACCGAATGAATCTCTTACCCAAGAGATCCTAAAGCTGAAATTTGAGCACTTTAAGATCTATGGAGCCTATATGATAGGGAAAAATAGAAAAAGGATAATTACCCAACTCAAGGTAAATAACAAAGCCAATATCATACTCTGGAGGAAGGCCAAGTAGGTTTGCAAGAAACACATCCATGAACTCTCTTACTATAGGAACTGAATCAATGGTAGGACCCTTCTTGCTACATCTCTCACATAAACCAAGTAGGCTAAACAACCGCTAGCAACCAATTTTTGAGCCCAAATGTAAGAGATAACCTTAGTCAGTGTGCTGCTAAAAAGTCATGCCACACAACCGTAGGGATGCCAGGCATGACTAAGGTAATGGTCTTAGCATAGAAATCCAAGGCCGCACAATGAGGGTATAACTAGTCCATACCCACAATAATATCAAAATCTAACTTGTCCAACTTAAAAAGATCAGCACAAGTGTCACACCCCTAGATAGTAACTAAGCAAGATCTATACACCTGATCCACTATTAAAATATCACCCACATGGGTTAAAACACGGACTGGTGCTGATAAGGGCTCAGAATATATACTCAATCGGGAAGCAAAATATAAAGATACATAATAAAGGTAGAACCCGTATCAAATAAAGCCAAGGAAAGCAAATGGCATAAAGGAATCGTACATGTGATTGCATTCTCTGATGCCTCAGCCTTCGCCATTGTTAAAGTTGCATAGATGTGGCCTTGTGCGCCTCTTCCTTGAGCATCAACCCTACCACCTGATCTAAAACCCCAAGGACCTCCCCTTGAACCCTGATGACTAACTCAATAGTCTTGACCTAGTCTACGCCCCTAGATAGAGGTGCTACTGATAGAGCTGGTCATGCGGCATATGGAATTGTGAAGTTGCCCTATGTAAGGGTCACTCTTTAGACTAGTAATCCAGCTCCGTACAATCATAACAACCCTCCAAAGGTCTACTCATAATATAAGGATGGTCATTACGGCCTAAAGTACCTATGCTGAGAACTCCTCTACCCTTAACTTGGGCCGGCATCAGAACCACCCTACATGTACTAATCACCCTCTAAGGTAGAAAGTGACACCTGAATAGGACAACTACACTGACCATTCTAAAAATGTTGGTGAGGCCTATTATAAGAGTCTCTACCCCTAACTAGTACCCACTATAAATGCTCTGATGTCGAGCCTTCTTGCCGCTTCCCCTTGGGCCTCACAACAGAGATTCTCCATAGTACATATATAGTCGACAATCTCTAATAATGAGTGGCCCACCACAATCATAGGCTTGGTCTCATCCTCAACTATAACCTCAAACCGCTAGTAAAGAATCAGATCCTCTCCTGCTTGGTAGGCAATATCATCATAGCATGCTGAGAGAGTCTGGGTTACTTGAAAGGTGAGTTGAACTCAGGTATGGGTCAGAGTGATGGTTTATGCATGTCTCACATGGTAGTTAGGTTAGGTTAATAATCGGATGTCTATTTATAGTTGATTTACTTGGACTCTGTATGTCTATTAAAATGATCTAGAATATATCTCATTAAGGTGGTCAAGGGCTAGGGTGGTTGGACTGAAACTTTAGAGTGGAATAAAAGGTAGGTTGGGGAATCCTTATAGTGGCATAAAAAGTAGGCTTTAGAAGCCTTAGGGTTGGAGAAATGTGTAACTACCCTCCAGGTAATTTCTATGTAATATATTTCTCTCATTATTTAGAGTATTCCTATAGCTACCCCGAATCATTTATGACTTACTGACACAGGATGTTTGGTCGTCTGGTTGTTTGTTTGGATTTTATGCAAGTTTCTGTTTTGGAGCATAAATAGTTGACTTCGGTCAAACCTTTAGGTAAATGGCCTCTATTGAAATTTTGGCGATTTAGTTAGCTATGGAACAATGAGTTTGGTTTAGGAGGACCTTTCATGTGCTTCTCGAGGCTTTCCATCTAAATTTGAGCCCCCTTATGGAATTTTCCTTATAATGAGGCTTGTGTATGGGACCTATTTTTTGTTGAGATAACCTTAGTTGGAGTTTCAATAGTTCCATTTAGTCTGGGATATCATTTATGAATGATTTCATATGTGATTTGCATTAGTGGTACCCCGATCAAATTTTGAGGGTCCAATAGAGATTTGCACTGATGGGACCCCGATCAAATTCTAAGGGTCCGACGGAGACTTTGGACTTTGCCAAAGTGCTGGTGTACCACTTGCTAGTGCGGCTACTTCCGTGGAGCCCTTGTTCACTCCTGCAAGGAGGAGGCTACTTCTGCGGAGCTGACCAGGCTCATTGGCCTCATGCCTGTTAAGGATTGGTCATCGCTGTGGCCTCATGCTTGCGGGGCCCTGGCCTCTTCTATGGAGCTTCTGACCTGGAAGACCTCCACACCGATGAATATTTCATCGCATTTGTTATGTTGGGGTTGCCTGAGTGGGTACCACAGTGACTTAAATCACTAAGGTCTGGTTTATTTCACCCATTTCTTCCAATTTCAAATTACAATTATGAGAGCTATACACCTCCATTTGAGGTGATTCCAATTTTATTGGTTCAGTTTCTAGTGTGGCTACATGTGAGAGTGTTTGTAGAACCTCAGAGAACCTTTGTTTGAAGTAAATTCTACCTATAAGGGCTTACCTTCTCTCTTAAATTATGCTCTAATAGTGGGTTTCTTGCATGTCTAGATTTCTGGCTGTTCTGAGCCCTGAATCATGATCTGTTTTGGGATACAACACAAGTTTGGAGAGCTAATTAAGACCTCTTGATGGAGTAAATTCCAAAAATTTTGGTGCAGATTCCACATTCTCGTTTTATACTCCAATTTCGATCTATCTCCAATTAATGCAATTTTAATGTCTAAACAATCTTATTGATATTATGATATTATTTTTGAAAGCTTGTATCATTCAGAGGGCATTTAGAAGAGAAAAGATCCAAAATTATAAATTAGAGCACTCACGGTCGACCTTGAGGTAGGCTATGACTTTCCATTCCTTAGATTGAGCTTGAATATATAAATATATGTTCATTTGTGTTAATTAGGGGTTTAAGTCTAGTTGATCATCCCTAATTAGCTAGAAATCATGTTTTAGTCTATATTATCGGGTTTTTAGGATTGAGAGCATATCTATCATATGACTTGAGATCCCTTGTAATGTGTTTGATGTGTCTGTTGGTTGTGTTAAGCATGTTTGGCCTTAGTCTAGGCTTAGAGTAGTGACCATCATAGACTTGCTTTGTTTGTAGCCGATAGGCCTTAGAATCTCTCCAACGTTGCTTTAGATGACTTAGCTCCCTGTAGTAGTCTAAGCATTAGCCAGGAAGTAACCCTGTGCTTGAGACCTTTTATCTATAATTACCTTTTTTCGTCAGATCTAATGTACTTGGTTCTTATTTCGGAGGCCGCTCATTGATTTTGGTTAGATATGGTTTGGTCTTAGAGTGATTTATTGATGGAATTCGTATGGGCTTCTCCCCTTGTTGCTTAGTTGATCACTGATCCTAAATCTAGCCTATGCATCTCTATTCATGGTTAAAGTCCCTGATTCTCTCTACTAAGTTACAGTTAAAGTCCATGCCTCATCTCTCCACCTTGGCTAGAGTCCTCGGCGTATCATTTGCCCTGGTTTAAGTCCTTGGAATACCTTTTGCCTTTGTTATAGTCCTCAGCGCATCTTTTTCCTTGATTATATTCCTTGGTTACCCTTCGTTAGAGTCGTTGGCATACCTTGAATATTAGTAAGAGTCCTCGTCTTGTTCTTCGTTATAGTTAAATTCATTGACTCCTATTTTATCGTGGTTGAATTACCTTGCATCCAATTGACTCAGTTTAAGTTAGAGAATGATCGTGGTAACTTTAGAAGTATCATCGGATTCTCTTCGTGGTTCTTAACTCTTCAGTGTACCAGTTGGTCTTATGGGACTCCATTTGGATTCTTACTTAAATTTGCGCTTGAGTGTACCCTCTAGGTTTATGTGTGCCCAATTGGGTTCAGCTAGTTGTACTTTCTTCCTTTTCTGTTCTTAGTACACTTGTGTGCATTTATTTTAGTTTTCCATTTATTTGACCTTTGTTCAGTTTAATTATAGCATTTCTTATCATACCATTTGTTTGACCTCTGTTGTGCATTTCTTATAGCTACTTGTAATTTCTTCCCTTTCTGTTCTTAGTACACTTAAGTGCATTTCTTTTAGTTTTCCATTTCTTTGACCTCTATTGTGTTTAATTTTAGCATTTTATGTTAAGTTTACTTTTCTTGCTCAGTCGGCCTATGATGCCTTCTGAGTACCTTGTTGATTTGGTATTCATACTACACGCTACATCTAACTTCGTGGTGCAGGTCTGAGTAGTGGCTATCAGTATTGAATTCAAGCCTGCAACAGTCTTATTCGGAGGCGAGGGTTAGCATATGGTGTCTTGGATTATATTTTTCTTCTTCTGTACATAGTTGACTAGTCTTTTGCATTTTGAGACAAGTCTTTCTTTTTTGGTCCACTTTTTGAGACTTGTAGTTTTTTTGTAGGAGCTCTATACATGTAACTTCTAGGTTTTGAGAGGGATCTTTTGTTGTATATATGTATGTTTTGGTTTGCTTCTGCCTCAAATCGTATGTTAATTCTTTAAACTATTTATTCTTTCATAGTTTTTATCCTTAATCCCATTACTTGTAGTTTTGGGATACGAGTCAACTTACCTACTAGTGGGTTATAGTAGGAGCCACTTGGGTCATGACAAGTTTGTATCAGATCCCTAGGTTCACCAGTCTCACTTGTACAAATCTAATTCCTAGTAGATTCCTTCGGATTGGTGTAGAGACATCCGTAACTTATCTTTAGGAGGCTATAAGATGTCGTTAGGAAGATCCCCTCTTTTGTATCGCTTTCGTGCAGTGTGTGTCTGATTGATTTCATGGAATTTCATTTATTTGTTCTTTTCACAAGATGGCTCACATACGTGGTACAAAGATCGAGGGATGATGCACTTGGGCTTGTATATATATCCTCAATTAGCGGTATTGGCCTACCTCGAGGTCATCTTAGGGCTGCTACACTAGCCCGGGATAGAGAGATGAATCTAGAGCCTTAGGCGGCATATGTGCCTCCACAGTTGGTGGGGCTTGGACTCGCCCTGCCATCGCCCGCACCAATTATAGCTCCAGACCTCCGAATGATTTTCACCTAGTAATTAATAGTATTAGGGGGTATAGAGCAGGCCTCAGCTCTAGTTTCACTAGCACTGTAAGGTCAGTCTGCAAAAACAAGACCTCAACTTCAGCCACCACCAGCATCCGTTGTTGCCTAACCATTTGTAGTGGCCGGGGTTATGCCATTAGAGGAGCAGAAGATTCTTGGGATATTCTTGAGGGATTTCTCCTTCACTATTTATTGGGGATATTGAAGAGGTAGCCATGGATTGCTAACTACCTTTTGGGAGTAGCTGCAGTCTTTGGGTCTCATGGAGTCGAGAGGAGCCGACTTTACCACTCATAAGTTTCACAGTTCTTCTAGGTTGGCTTGGCCTCCGTTGTCATGGGATGAGTTCTAAAAGGCCTTTTTGTCCAAGTTCATTCCATGGAGAATCAAAGATAGGCTTTGTGATCAGCTCTCTAGGTTGGAGCTGGGCTCCATGAATGTATCTGAGTATGAGGCTACATTTTTTTAACATGTAATACATGTCTACACAAGAACCATCCCAGCATTTAAACACAACCCGACCACTATTACACCAACATTATAAATCCATCACTATGAATAAAATTGGTTCACTCATGGAACAAAAACATAAAAGAACCATCAAATATTTATCAGGCGTGGTACCTGAGCTACCATATAGTAACCTGTACCAGGCGTGGTACCTGGGCTAACCATATAGTTACATATACCAGGCATGGTACCCGAGTGAACCAAAATATATCATATACTATGTGTGGTACCTAGATCCAAATGATAATTTGTACTGGGCATGGTACATGAGCCAGCCAAATAATCTATATCAGGCATGGTACCCGACCCAACAGGATAATCTATACTAGGCATGTTTACCGAGCCAATAAGATAATCTAGTCCAGGCATGATACCCAAGCCAACCGAATAATCTATACCATGAGCGGTACCCGAACCAAGCAAATAATTTGTACCGAGCATGGTACTAGATTTAACTAATGAATCAAAGATATCACAACATTACAACCATAATAAATACAACCACACTTGTAAGAGCACAAGCAATTAAGACAAGTTCATTGCATGAGATGGACAACAAGATATCATTCACATTCATCCTATTATTCCCTAAACATGCATTATACAAGCATTACATATGGAAACTCCACAAGTGCGCACACACACAGAGAGATATATATAAAGCTCGATGTTGGACCCCATCATGAGTACACATTATTCTCTGGAATTTCCTTCCATATTTTTATGAATTAGTTTCCTTCTCATTTGTTCTATTTCCCTTTGATTATCACAAGTCCCAAAATTTTCTATAAACCAACAATTTTCTTACACTTAATCCTTACAAGTACCATCATACCATCTTAATAAGAATTCTCAAGATTAAAAATCAAGAACTAGATGACTACCGCTTGACATAAGATAATTATAACCTGCTTAGTGCATTCCCTCCCTAAAAAGCAATAACCAACATTCTTTATTCATCCGGACTCTGTGACCGAAGGCCTAAGTATGAAATCTCCCATTAATCCATAAAAATATCATGAAATAGAGATAGGTTTAACAACTCGGTTAAACCTAGCCTATCTTGGCACAAAGCAGCGGCTGCAGAAGTCTGATCACAAATTTTTGACTCCTTTGGTGAAGCTTTAGCTTGATCTTAGTCTAAAATAATACATAACTACAACAATTAGTGACAAATGGCCTAAATATTCATGGATTAATACTTAATTTCAAACCCCATGCCAAACTCCTAATATTCCCACCCAATCCAGCCTTTCCTACCACTAATTCACCTAAAACTATCAATTTCATGGTTACACCAATGAATTATGAAAAATAAATCAAGAATAATCATTTTTATAAACAACCCAAGGTCTTAGACCCAATAATCCTTATTAACCCATATTTTTACAAACTTAGGGTGAATCCAAACCCTCTCTTAGGGCTATAAAAACCATATCTACGGCCAAGAAAAATCAGCGTATCAAATTAGGGGTATGATTAACTTACCTTTACGAATGATTTCGATGAATAACTGATGATTTTATCCCTAGGTCCCCATGTTCTTCCCCAAAATATTGAAATAATAAGCAATTTTGGAGATATTTTTGCATTAACTGCAACTAAGCCTGCTATAGTGGCATTGCCATAGCGGAAGTACCCGCTATAAAATTAATTTCCTTGCTATAGCAATGTATCATCCACTATAGTAGCTTACACATGACAGAAACTTAGAATTCTCCCAAAAAGTGCATATTTCACAATACTCCTTTGAACCTTGATGTTCCAAACTGACCTTTTCACGTCGTATGATACCGGGAGTACCACTCACCTGATTCACTTTCAAAAAGTCCTACAGACTCCTTAATATCTTAGCTAATGGAGAAACCAACCCAAGCTTAGATATTTTACCCAATACTTACATGGATTGCCTTAGAATTCACCTCGCTCAAATTTATCCGACACTAGCCTAGCCTGAAAATTTCAACTTACTACCGGGGAAGTTTTCTAACCCAAATTCTTTTAGCATCAACTCAACTATAACAACAGGAAGAATTGTTAAAATAGATATCAATTTACCCATCGCTCATCCCCAAGAGATCAAAGAAGAAAATATGAGCTAATTCAAAAACAAAGTAGTACCTAAATACTCAAACAAGTAAAGGTACTTGTCTCACATGTATTTCAAGATTTTCCAAGTGGCTTTGTCAATCGGATGATGCTTCCATTGAATCTTCACTAATCAAATTTCCTTTGTCCTCAACTTTTGGACATTCCGATCAAGAATAGCAATCGGCTCCTTCTCGTACTAAAGGTCCTTATCTAGCAAGACCAAATCTCATTTGATAATGTACCCATCCTCATGGTATCTCTTCAGCAATGATATGTGGAAATCTAATGGACTCTCGACAAACTAGGCGGCAATACTAACCTATAAGTTACCAGCCCCACACTTTCAAAAACCTTTAAAAGATCAACATTTATATGGCTAAGATACCCTTCTTTCCAAACCTCATGACTCTTTTTATTGGTGACACATTTAATAGAAAATGCTCACCAACGTGAAATGTCATGTCCCTTAACTTGCAATTCGCATATTCCTTTTGTCTGATCTGGCTTACCAATAGCTTGGTTTGGATACCCCTCATCTTTCCCTAAGCTTCCCTTACCAAATCCACAACCAGAGGCTTAACATCACCTGCCTCAAACCACCCTATGAGCGATCCAAATCTCCTCCCATAAGTACCTCAAATGGTGCCATATTAATGCTGGAGTGATAATTGTTATTGTATGAGAACTCACACAATAGTAAGAACTGATCCCAATGGCCCCAAAGTCAGTCACATATGCCTTCAATATGTCCTCAAATACTTGAATCATCCTCTATAATTATCCATATGTGTTTGAGGATGAAAGGTTATACTAAAAGTGAGTTGAGTGCCCAACATTTCATACAATTTTCCTTAGAATTTAGAAGTAAATTACGTACCTCTATCTGAAATGATGGAGAAGAGCACCCCATGCAACCTTACTATTTTCTTGACATAAATCTTGGCCAACTTGTAGGACTTGTAATCCACCCTGACTAGAATGAAGTGTGCTGCTTTACTTAACCTTTCTCACTTCCACTCGGGAATGGGAATCCTATAAAGCATTCCTATAAGCCTTTGGTGCTCATAAATTTCTTGCTAACAATCTTAATGATTTGACACATATTCATCTATGTCCCTCGCCATCTCAGCCACCAATAAAGTTGCTTCAAGTTCTGGAACATTTTGGTTACTCCTAAATGAATCGAGTACGGCAAACTATGAGCTTCTGCCAACACATTCTGAACTAAATCATCAACCCAAGAGACACAAATATGTCCTTTAAAGTTGCATAACCCACACATGTCGACTATGGCTTTTGGATACTCCCTAGATACTACCTTGCTCCAAAGCTTGTTTAATTGCTCATCCTCAAAATGTTTGGCCTTAATTTTCTCTATAAATGTGGGTTTAACCTCAATACTAGCCAACACTCCACCCTTTTCTGAAATTCCCAATTGCACTAACCTGAATGATAAAGTTTGAATATCTCTAGCCAGGTGTTAGTTAGACATCTCCAAGCAAGCAAAACTGCCCATGCTAACCATCTTTCAGCTCAATGCATCTGCAATAACATTGGCATTACCTGAATGATACTGGATGGTCATATCATAATTTTTCAACAACCCCATCCACCTTTTCTGTCTTGGACTCAAATCCTTCTATACAAACGCATATTGTAGGTTTTGATGGTATATGAATACCTCACACCTTACACCATAGAGATAACGGCAGCGGATCTTAAGTGTATATACCACCGCTGCCCACTCCAAATCATTGGTCGGGTAGTTATTTTTGTGAGATTTCAGTTGCCTCGAAGCATAAGCTATAGTTATCATGTCTTGCAAGAAGTATCTCACTTCCCATCCCTTGTTATTAGTGATAACCCTAGAAATCACGTCATGGTCTCACTAATAACCTCCAAACCAACCCCAACAATGCTTAATTAAGACTTAGAATCACATTATCACAAAATTAATTATGAAAAACACTAGAAATCATTTCATAACATCACATTCTCTCTATCGTACATGAATAGCCCTTTCCCCATGGTTATCAACCAATATCGACTATCCTAAAACCATAGTTTTTCCACGGACACAATTCATTTCTTTCCCTTACCATCTTTACCAATGGTAAGTCCATGCTAGTTTTGACACAAAAGTTTTCAGTTAAGCAAATAGCCATTTATCATTAACCCATCCCGCATAATCAAGTGATTCCCTTTTTTCTGGCCAGATTTTCATAAAAATCCAAGCAATTACAATTCACATATTTGCAGTTATTCAAGCAATGCAATGCACATATCACAATCCCAAGCTTTATCACTAAATCAATTCTGATCATTATCTTTATTTTGCCTCATTGATGACCATTAGTTGATCTTTTATGCATTTACACATCCTCTAAGGCCAAATACCAATTGGAATCTTCTCGATTTTAACTCTCCTTACTTGTATCATTTCAGCAGAAGACAATGACTTCAATCCACTTCATTGAGATATCAATTAGAATGAAGAGATAATAATTGGACTCAACCCATACAATAAAGTCACTGACCGCATAAAGGAGAGAAAGAAGTGTAACGACTATCTAGAATGTTTCATACATCCTTGAAGATTAGATGTGAACATCAACATATAAATTCGCAAGAATCTATTTGACATTTGCTCTTGTACTGGGAGACTGGTAACCTAGGCACTGATATCAAATTGTCATGACCTAACTACCGGACCATGCGAGCACCTACTCTAACACTAAGATAGGAGAACCCTTACCACCCAATTTAAAATATGTACTGTGGAAGAAAGACAAAAAATATTATAACATTTTAAAATAATGGTTGAATACTTCTCAAATTTAACTTTTAATAGAAAACTTTTGAAAAATACAATGTAACCCCTACCTAGGAAATAGTCTAAACAGGTACAACAGCTTCTAAAAATATGAATTAACACAAAAGAAAATGGACACAACTTCCACCATAGGTAGAGAGGAGTAAAATTTGTCGGAGATCATCACTATCTTCACCTATGAAGCATCATAATCCTACAACAAAACTATGCTAAGTGGCATAGCAAAAGTAGTATCAATACAAGCAACACGTAATGCTAGGCATCATTGATCGACCAAAATCCACCACATAATATCATGTAAATAAGAAGAAGCAACGTGCATTAAGAAAGTTACACAATCTAATTCCTTATCACCATGCCCTTGATATCCCGGATACACTACCCATGACCCAAACACTTTATCCCAAACCTTTCCTACCTCATTTTCGCTGCCAATGCCTTAAACATTCAACCCTCTTATCACTCTAAGGCTTCCCAAGCCTGCCCTCTATTCCACCCTAAGGCTTCCCAAGCCAACCTTTTTGCCACTCTAAGGCTTTCCAAGCCGACAATTTATGCCACTCTAATATTTCATTCCAACCACCCTTGCCCTTGGCCACCTTGACGAGATATTTTCTATACCATTTTAATAAACATACATAATCCAAGTAAATCAACTAAGAATCAGACTCTCGATTATCAACCTAACTTAACCACCACGTGAGACATAGATAGACTATCACGCTAACCCATACCTAAGTCCAACTTACCTTTCAAGTAGCTTGACCCACTCAAAGATCCCTAAGACATCTCCTATAGTGTTTAACATGAAATATTGGTCTACATAAGAACCATTCCAGCATTTAAACACAACAACCCGATCACTCATAGACCAACATGATAAATACATCTCAATGAATAAACTCGGTTCACTCATGAATCCAACACACAGAAGAATTATCAAACATATATCAAGCGTGGTACCTGAACCAATGATATCATAACCTATATCAAGTGTGGTACCTGTCACGCCCCAACAGGGTACCCTAGGCATGGCCTGTACTTAGAAACCATCTCTTGCCTCCAAGAAAATCACTTGGTTTCATCACTCATTTGTTCATCAGCAAAAGACTTAAGTGAAAATAAGAATACTTATATGGGCTCGCCATCATCAACATCAAATAAAAGAAATAATCCTTAGAAAAAGTAGTTTCAAAGGAGAAATTATCACTTAAGTTAAATCACTCTTTTTTTTTAATAAATATCAAAAGCCAACATCTTTACTCAAAACACGTGTAAAAATATTCATGAACATCAAATCAATTGGGGTTCATGGGAAAGTAGCCATAAAAAATAATTTCAATAATATGAGAGATAAAAATAATAATAATCTCAATGCATAAATATATCTAACTCAATAGAAGAAGAATTAATTCATTTAGAATTCAAGATTTGGATAAAACTCAACTATGAGCCCGTTTGGATTGGCTTTAAGTTGGTCAAAACTAACTTAAAGCCCCTTTTTAGCTTTTGGACGTGTTTGTCTAATGCTGACTTTAAGCCATAAAGTTCTTAAAGTCAGTCAAAAATGAAAAGTTAGGATTCCTAACTTTTTTTTCTAAAGTGCTTAAAGTCATTTTCTTTGACCATGAAAATTACTTTTATATCCCTTGTATTTTAACTAAATTTCCAAACTACTTTTTTTTATTCTTTTAACCCTAAAATTCACATCATAAGCACTTTTATCCAAACACTCAACTGCTTATTTATAAAAATAACTTTCAGCACTTCAAAGTTCTAAAAGCACTTCATACATAAAAGTTACTTTTTTTAAGCCAATCCAAACGGGCTCTATAAATCTGTTAAGATGAATTTAAATATTGGGGGCATGGACGAACTCAATCCAATGCTATGAATAGCATTACATACCTGTAATTCAAAGCTTTACTCCAAATTAAAGAACTCAATGATCACTCTTGAGCCCCTAGCCTTTTCTTCTCACCAGAGTATTTTGTGTATTATCCGGAGTATAACAATCATCAGAATAGTATTTGTACACTACTAATAACTAAAACTATATTTGAGAATGAGTAAAGAAGTGTATAAAGAGAAGAGTTGCTTGAGAAAGCTTGATGAATAAAATAAGGAAATAAGGTGGGTATTTATAGGTGTGGAGGAGAGACGTAACAATAAATAAAAATAATTACAAACGATGATCTTAAAAATTCAATGGAGGATTGTGATATCATTGATGATGTCAAATGGAGGACTATTGATGTCATAGGGGATGTCAAATGGATCTAGATCTTTCCATGGTTGGTGAGATGAACCTTCTTTTAACGGAATACTCTTTTTCGGAGCTGTGTTTGAACAAGATAACTTCCTAAATAGGATTTGGAGTCTCTTCATATGAATTGTAGATGTAGAAGTATAATTTTATGTCGTTCAAGAATCAACCAATTTGGAGCATCCTATCGTGAGATATGATTTTTCTGCTACAAATACTCTATTTCGTCACAACACCATATCTTACAAAAAAATAATTTATTTGACCTACGTATCCTCTGAATCTTAAGATATGGTCTTCATGAAAGTTGTAGGTAATTTCTTTGTGTTATGTAAAAATTTGAATCACCTAATTTGGACTATTCTATGAAATATTATGCCCAAAATACAGAAGTAGTATCATTTTCGTCGAGAATTGAAATATCACATACAACATTTTAGGGGGTGTTACAGTACTTGAGTCAACCAATAGATATTCCATACTAGGCATGGTGCCTAAGACAATCGATAATATATACCAGGCATGTTAACTGAGCCAACTGAATAATATATACTAGGCATGATATTCGAGCTAACCAAATAATCTGTAACAAGCATGGTACCCAAGCCACCCAGATAATCTGTACTGGGCGTGGTATCCTAGCCAACTGAATAATATATACCTAGTGTTACCCGACCTAACTGGATAATCTATATCAGGTGTGGTACCTAAGCCAATCGATTAATCACAGATATCACACAATTACAATCACAATAAATACAACCACACTAGTAAGACCACAAGCAATTAAGATAAGTTCATTGCATGAGATGAACGACAAAATATCATTCACATTAATCCCTTTAGTCCCTAAATATGCATTATACAATCATTACATGTTGAATCGTCGCGCGCGCGCGCGCGCGCACACACACACACACACACATATATATATATATATATATATATATATATATATATATATATATATATATATATATATATATATATATATATATATATATATATATATGGGGGACCCCATTATGAGTACACATTCATTTTCGAGAATATCCTTCCCTATTTCTATGAATTCGTGTCTTTCCCATTTGTTCTGTTCCCCTTTGATCACCATAAGTCCCATAAATTTACTATAATTTCCTTACACTTAATCCTTACAAGTACCATCATGCCATCTCAATAAGAATTCTCAGGTTAACCGTCAAGAACTAGACAACCACCGTAGTCATAGGATAATCATTACCTACTTAGTGTATTCCCACCCTAAACAACAATAACCACCATTATTTAACCATTCAGACTGTGTCCGAAGTCCTAAATATGAAATCTCCCATCAACCTACAAGAATATCATGAAATAGAGATGTTCTAACAATCGGTTAAGCCTAGCCTACCTGGACACCAAGCAGCAGCTCTTCCAGAAGTTCAATCACAAATTTTTGACTCCTTTTGTGAAGTTTTAGCTTGTTCTCAGTCTAAATTAATACACAAGTATAAGAATCAATCACAAATGACCTAAATATTCTCGGATTAATACTTAATCCCAAACCCTAGGCCAAACTCATGATCTTCCCACCCATTTTAGGCTTTTCCATCATTAATGCACCTAGAACTGTCATTTTCATGGTTACACTAGTGAATTACGGTAAATAAATTAAGAAAAACTATTTTTTATAGACAACCAAGGTCTTAAACCCAAAAATCCTCATTAACCCAGATTTTTCCCTCCTTAGAATGAACTCAAACCCTCCCTTAGGGCCAAAGTACCACCTCTATGGCCTAGAAATCAGTGTTTCCAATTAGGAAATTGATTAACTTATCTTTACAGATGATTTTAATGAAGAATGGATAATTTTCTCCTTAGGTCTCCTTGCTCTTCCCCAAAATGTACTTGTGAAATAATGAGTAGTTTTGGAAAAAAATTCTACATTAATTGTGACTAACCCTGTTATAGCGGCTCAATCCCGCTATAATGGCACCGCCATAGCGAAAGTACCCGCTATAGCTAGAATTAATTCCTTCGCTATAGTGGTGTCACCCACTGTAGCGGCTTGCACTGATAGTAACTCGATAATCTCCCAAAAAGTGCTCATTTCGCAACATACCTTAGAACCTTGACGTTCTAGACCAATCTTTCACATTAAGTTCGATATTGGGAGTTCCACTCACCCCAATGCACTTCTGAAAAGTCCTACGGACTCCTAAACATCTTAGTTAATAGAAAACCACCCAAGCTTCGACATTTTACCCAATCTCTCCCCTGATTGCCCTAGACTTCAGCTCGCTCAGATATTGTCTAAGACTAACCTAGCTTGAAAATTTCAACTTACTACCGCAGAAGTTTTCTAACCCAAATTCCTTCACCATTAGCTCACCCACAACTACCGAAAGATTGTTACAAAAATAAATTTGTGACTTTTTACCATAACTTCTCCTCTATTTTTTTAAAATTAAAAAAATTAACGATTTCAATATTTACATTGCTAGCTTGATTCGGTGACATTTTTTATTCGGAAAAGGGCCAAAATTACCCCTGAACTTCAAAAAATAGTTCATTCATGCCCTTCGTTATACTTTAGGGCCAATTATACCCTTACCGTTATAATTTGGGCCAAATATGCCCTTGAGTATAATAGAGTGCCACGTGTCGGTTTCTTAGTGGCCAACTTATTTCCCCTCTTATTTTTTCATCCGGATCAAATAATATTAGATTCGACCCAATCAATTTAGTATCCGACCCATCAATAATATATCATACCCAAATAAACCTAAACCTAACCCATCAACAACGCTACTCTCTCTCTGTTCTCTCTCTAAAAAAATGCATACCACCTCTCTCTATCGTCTTCAACCTCCATTGATGAAGACTCTTCAACCTCAGTTGAGGAAGATGATGAAGACCCTTTTCTAAGGCCCATAGTGATTTCTGAATTTTCCACAAGACTTCAAATGAGGCAGAAAGCGCAAGAACCAACAGGTAGAAGGGCAATAAGCTTTAGAGGTGACGACAATGGTGTTAGTGAGGCAACCAATCTTCCAGTCTCATTAACAAGATTAACTTGGCAAGGGAATGATGCAATTACTACCAGCAAGTTGGAGGCTAAAGCTCAAGAGAGGATTGGAAAATTGAATCCAAGAAGGGGACCTAACAATTAATTTAGCTTTATGAAATGTTATTATTTTTTGTGAATTATGGTGATGTATTTACTGCTTAAGACTTGTGGTGTATTAGTTTTTGAAATGTCCAGTTATTTTGTCGAATTCAATTATGTTTAGTTTTACTGAAATATTGATGAATGTATAGTTGTGTTGTTCAGTTGAAATATGCAGTTGTAATGTGCAAAAACTGCAGTTGTGCAGTTGAAATGTGTATGGAGTGTAGTAAATTGAGATCTATCAGAAGCAGTAAAGTTTGATACATGAGAATATGATACATAAACTTTCATCTTATATTCGAGTTTGATACATGAGAATAACTGATATATAAGTTGTAGCTGATACATAAGTTGACTTAATACATAAGTTGTAGCTGATACATAGCTAATACATAAGTTATAGATGTATCAGAAGCAATAAGTTGATATATAAGTTGTAGCTGACATATAAGTTGACTTGATACATAAGTTATAGTTGATACATAAGTTGACTTGATACATAAGTTGTAGTTGTTATATAAGTTGGCTTGATACATAAGTTGTAGCTGATACATAAGTTGACTTGATACATAAGTTGTAGCTTATACATAAGTTGCAGCTGATACATAAGTTGACTTGATACATAAGTTGCAGATGATATATAAGTTGTAGCTTATACATAAGTTGCAGTTGATACATAAGTTGTAGATGTATCAGAAGTAGTAAGTTGATACATAAGTTGTAGCTGATATATAAGTTGACTTGATACATAAGTTGCAGCTGATACATAAGTTGTAGTTGATACATAAGTTGCAACTGATACATAAGTTGACTTGATTCATAAGTTGTAGCTGATACATAAGTTGACATAATACATAAGTTGTAGCTGATACATAAGGTGTAGCTGATATATAAGTTGCAGTTGATACATAAGTTGTAGATATATTAGAAGTAGTAAGTTGATACATAAGTTGTAGCTGATACATAAGTTGGCTTGATACATAAGTTGTAGCTGATACATAAGTTGACTTGATACATAAGTTGCAGATGATACATAAGTTGTAGCTTATACATAAGTTGCAGCTGATACATAAGTTGACTTGATACATAAGTTGACTTGATACATAAGTTTCAGATGATACATAAGTTTTAGATGATACATAAGTTGTAGCTTATATATAAGTTGCAGCTGATACATAAGTTATAGATATATCAAAAGTAGTAAGTTGATACATAAGTTGTAGATGTATCAGAAGCAGTAAGTTGATACATAAGTTGTAGCTGATACATAAGTTGTAGCTGATACATAAGTTGACTTGATACATAAGTTGCAGTTGATACATAAGTTGTAGCTGATACATAAGTTATAGCTGATACATAAGTTGCAGCTGATACATAAGTTGACTTGATACATAAGTTGCAGATGATACATAAGTTGACTTGATACATAAGTTGCAGCTGATACATAAGTTGTAGATGTATCAGAAGCAGTAAGTTGATACATAAGTTGTAGCTGATACATAAGTTGACTTGATACATAAGTTGCAGTTGATACATAAGCTGTAGCTGATACATAAGTTGCAGCTGATACATAAGTTGTAGCTGATACATAAGTTGACTTGATACATATGTATCAGCTACAACTTATGTATCAAGTCAACTTATGTATCAACTTACTGCTTTTAATACATCTACAACTTAGTATCAGTTATTCTCATGTATCAAACTCGAATATAAGATGAAAGTTTATGTATCATATTCTCATGTATCAAACTTTACTGCTTAAAGTTTATGTATCATATTATCATGTATCAAACTTGTAGCTCAAAAATTCCAAGAATTCATCCATAAATGGTTTCTTCAACACATAAAACTCAACTCTGTGTCCATCAAACACCGGCTAACACAGTGTCTGCAGTTTCTGCACATCTCAATTTACTATACTTCATAACCTGTTGTTCTGCTCTTTTCCTCAAATTGGGTGTTCAAAAATGTCCGACTTCAAGAAAACTACAAACCCACTTCGTTCTTCAAATTCATATAATTTCCTTTATTGCCCTTCTACCTGTTGGTTCTTGCACTTTCTGCCTCATTTGAAGTCTTGTGGAAAATTCAGAAATCACTATGGGCCTTAGAAAAGGGTCTTCATCATCTTCCTCAACTGAGGTTGAAGAGTCTTCATCAATGGAGGTTGAAGACGATAGAGAGAGGTGGTATGCATTTTTTTAGAGAGAGAACAGAGAGAGAGTAGCATTGTTGATGGGTTAGGTTTAGGTTTATTTGGGTATGATATATTATTGATGGGTCGGATACTAAATTGATTGGGTTGAATCTAATATTATTTGATCCGGATGAAAAAATAAGAGGGGAAATAAGTTGGCCACTAAGAAACCGACACGTGGCACTCTATTATACTCAAGGGCATATTTGGCCCAAATTATAACGGTAAGGGTATAATTGGCCCTAAAGTATAACGAAGGGCATGGATGAACTATTTTTCGAAGTTCAAGGGTAATTTTGGCCCTTTTCCGTTTTTTATTTTATTATTCTTTTTCTGTTCTTCAGCATTCACATTTGATGAATTTAGTGATAATTTATGAATTTCTGATTTTTGATTTGGGTGATGAGTTAGATTTTTAGATTTTGACCAAGAGATAATTTGATTTGATTTTTGGTAGGTTTGGCATTGGCTTTGACGATGAATTCTAATAATTTTAATTTAGTGGGGATTTGATTTTATTTACAATTTAGGTGGTATTGAAGAGGTTGTTGGAGAAGTAAGAGAGAAAAGAATAAAAAAGTAAAATAAAAATAAAAATTGAAAATAGTGAATAAAAAGGGGGAAAAGAAAGAGAGAAAAGTAAAAAGATAGATGAAAATAGTGAATAAAACTATAAAAAGAAATGACTGATATAATCTGATTGGAGTTTGTCGTGCACATATTTTCTTTAAAATGGTGATACCCACAAAAGGTCGTATTTATATTATTTAGAATAAATATAAAGGGGTGATAGGATCCCCTGAAATTCAAATGTCTTTTACAGCAAACAGGACAAATTCAAAAAGGAAACTATATATTATCTCAGCAAGAAACAATATTGTAAGTTAGTAACCATCAAGTGGTTTTCTACCTCATCTTGCATTGAAGAAGATGCGAAAATTATATTCAGCAGCCACACGTTATATGGTAGTAGTTTCCCCATCCATATATTTTTTAAATATCTCAAATTATTTATTATTTTTATAATTTAAAATTTAAATTAATTATATCTTTCCTATTTTATATTTATTTGTAATTAATTTTGAACACTATAAACATCTCAAGTGTGAGATGACACATAACTAAAAAAATATCAATTAAGATAAATTATCTTTTAAAACATAAATAAGAGTAAAATAATATTTTTTTAAAATTGTCATAATTAATGCTTCTTAAGATGCGCGGAAAATAAGCAAACGACAATAAATTTAAGTCGAAGAAGTCATTGTTTATCATGAAATTTACCTTTGGATTTTTATAAGTTTTGAAAGTGTATTGAAACCAAAATAAAATATTGCTTTCTCCATTCACTTTTACATGTCTAATATATTAAAAGAAGATTTTTGTTGGAGAAATTTTTCAGAAAAGTTCTCTGTGCCGAGACATAGATTTTACAAAGGAGATTTTGAAGATGGAGATGCAACCTGTTGAAGATTATGTGAAGAATGTGAAGCAAATTTATTTGTCAGAAATTCAAGCCAAGGGAAAGAATTGTTGGTGTTTGCCCTAACTTTTCTAGTATAATTAGGTTTTCCTTTTCCTAAAAGGAAAACACAATGTCTCCATATTTGGCTAGTCCTTTTTTTTATAGGAAAATATTTATAACTCTATAAATAGAAACTTATTCCTTCTAACATGGTAGCATTCACAATGTAGTCCTAAGGGGCTTTCAAAGTTTTTTTGGGGGGGGGGGGAGAAACTGTGAGTTACAGCTGATACGTTATTCCGAGTGAATTGTGTGAGATTATTTATCTCGATATTTTGTACTCTCATATTTATAGTGAATTGCTCATCTCCTCTTGTGGATGTAGGTTAGTTGACCGAACCACGTTAAATGTTTGTATCTTTTTTGGTATATTTCTCGTTTGTCTTCTTATTAATGGTCATTCGAGGTTTGCTTTGCTAGCCTACGCATGACACCTAATTATTTTTTATCCTAGCATAGACTACGTAGCCAACGTAGGATAGGATCATTTTATTGGTTTGGGAAACTCCTCACTTCAGTCCCAGATACAGACTTTTATAAAGATCTAAGAATTGAGTTTGTGTCCCTTAGTCTGGCAAGGTACTGGATGGCTCTAGTAACGTGAGCAGTATGTTGTATCATCATGAGGCTCATAGTGATGGTTGTCGATTAGAGAAACTCTCCAAGAAAAGAAAAATATTATTTTAAAGAATTACATTTATTGTTTTATTTTTCAGTTTTAAAGCTTTGAGTTTTTTAATTACACTAGCATTGTTTTACTTTTAGTCAAGGTATTTTCAGTATTCTGTTCAACATAAGTATTCACTTTAGTTCAGTATTTTCATTCAGCTTTATTACATTACGTACATTCCATGTACTGACGCCATTTGATGTTGCATCATAAAATGATGCAGATTTAGGAACTCATGATTGCAGACACTTCAGTAAGATCTCTTCCCATCAGCAGTTGGTGAGACGTCTTTACTTTCGAAGAGCTCCAATTTAGTTTGTTCGAGTTCAATTATTTTATTGATCGCTTTTTACCTTTAGTTGTCACTTTTAGCATATCAAAAGAAAAATATATACATATTTTTTATATTTTATCATTAATATTAATTATTCATTCTCCAAATTAATTTTTAAAATCTAAGAAAAAAATGTAGCTAAAATGAATATTATGATATAATAATCATTTAATATTATTTATTAAAAGAAGAATAAAGTTCAAGGCATAGGTGTGACTGGGATTGGACGGGATGCCCACTAGCTCGGAGATCTCTTATCGGGTGGTTTATTACACTTGGTGATTCACCGGTGTTATGACCAAAAAGCAACTCTTGGTCTCTCGATCTTCGGCAGAAGCATAATATTGGTCAATAACTTTGACTGTTTGTGAATTAAAATGGTTGAAAGGTAGTTTAAATAATTTGGGCGTGTAAAATGTGAATATCAAGTTAATGTATAATAAAGAATTCGGTGTTTCATAAATGAACCACACATTGAAATAAATTAATACTATGTTCGGAATGAGCTGCTCATAGAGCTTTGTTGGCGATTCGGGACCTTCATGCGCCAACATGGGTGGGTGGTGATGCTGGTGGTGGTGGGGGGAGGGGGGAGTTAATGATATAATTATGAAATATTATATTTATGATAATTATGTAATTGTAATCTAATTACAGAAATGAATAAGTGTAGTTTAGTTAGGAAAAATGAATTATTGTAATCTTATTCCGACACAGAAAATTCTAGTGTTTCTAAATAAAAGAATGTGATATTGTGAATATTGAATAATAGAAAAAAATTTAAAAAAAAACTCCCAAAAGTTCATTTCTTGTTCTTTGTTTCTGTATATTTACTTTTTAACACTTATGGCTATAATGATTAGAGTATGAGTCTAACACGACTGTTCTAACAACGAAATTTATAGTAACTATAAATACGTATCTACCTTTTAATAATAATTGGGGAAAACTATTAATTTGAAGAAAATGAAACTTGCAGACAAAAAAAGAGTAGGGAAAGATGGGTAAATATTAAACACCAAATAGTTGATTGAGAAAGCAACAAATGTCTAAATTCAGTGGAAATGAGACAAAAAAAAAATCGGCATTACAAGAATTAATACAATTTAATTATTTCACCACACTCTTCAATACATAAAAACACAATAGTTGAAAGCAACAACTAATTATTCAGATCAATTAATGTAACACCAAAATGAGTAAGGAGTTGACAATGTGGTTGACATGAGACGATCGACTACAAGGACACATTAATTGTATTTATGGGCAATCTCCAAGAGAGTGGCACAAAGTTGTTTAGGCATACATAGCATTGCCGTGTGATCAGCACCTTTAATCTCCTTTGCTTCTGTCACACTAATGTTGTCAATTTGCCATCGTTGGAATTCTTCTGGTATGCCTTTGTCCTCGGTGCACACAACATAAACTCTTTTCACCGATCCATATCCTTCATCCGTGAAATACTTTGTCTTTGACAAATCATCTAGAAACAGAGAGCTTGGTCTCACCAATGATGATGCTAATGCAACATCCTAGCATATTATCATTCAAATGTAATGTTACTTTTATTTCGAAACGAAAAAATAAACAAACTATGATCTTTGACTAAAGTATATAATTAATGAGTAAAGGTTACCTCAGGAGAGCATAGTTGGTAGAGCTTGTAAGCCAAAAATTTGGGGCCAAAAAACATGGATGTCAGTGGTTCTTCAGGGGAACCATATGGTAAAAATTGGGTGTCTAGCCAATTCTCTGCTGGCGTCCGTTCATTGTACTTCATAAAATCACATTAAATTTGGGTTTATAAGTAAAACAATATATTCACAACAAATGTTTATAATAAATTAGGTATTGTTTTAATTTAACGGATGGGCTCCTCTCCATTACTCTTCTCTCCGTTTTCTCCAAGTTTTTGTTTGGATTGGAGGCACATGACATAAATTAAAACTAAGGGTGAGATTTAATTGATTAAACCAAAAATCTAGCCATGGTTTAGATAATTAATTCCTATTTTTTGGTAACAAATTTTTTTCATATTTTTAAGAATTTTTTAATTTATACGATAACATATTTTTCCTGTATCAATACTAGACTTCTTTTTTTAACAATTTTTTACCCCCCCCCCCCCCAATTTCAAAATATCAACTCAAAATAAATTTAAAGATGAACAGTAAGTTAACAATTAAAAAATCTAAAAGAAGATAACTAAGATGAGATATAAAAAAAAAGTAGGAAGAGATGGATTTTATATATATAAGATAATACTTAGCTATGATTGTGGAATTATAATTCTAAATCATAAGTAGGATTTAATCAATTTAATCTTACCCGATAATCTTAATCTATGTCATGTGTCCACACTCCAAGTATGAATTTAGGGAAAATGAAAAGATAAAGAAATGAAAAGGAGCCGAATCCTTAATAATCATATCTGACTTCCTTATTTCGAGATCATATATTATTTTAAATTCATTTATCAATTCATCGATATCATGATAAAATTAATAAAGTCATATATATACATACATATACATACATATAGCAAAGTCATATACATACATACCAAAAAAAAATTAATAATTCGTAGAGAGAAAAGTGGACTGTAATTTGAGTGAATTAAGTAAAAGAGTTTTTGGCTACGTCTTCTCCCAAAAATAAAGGTACAGTTGGAGAAACAACGTACTCAACAACACAGTTTTTAATGATATAGAAATTGAAATGACGCTACTTTGTGTTACTTTCCTCGGTATCAGATTATTGTTGTGATTTCTAAAAGTTGATATTTTAAATTATTGTTATGATTTCTAAAAGTTAATATTTTAAATTATTATTGTGATTTCTAAAAATTGATATCTCAAATTATTTTTTAGTTTTAAAAGTTTAAGATAAATTTAATCATATTTTCTTTTATTTTTAATAATAATTATTCTTAAATATTACAAACATCTCAATTACACAGAGATGACACACAATAGAGTAATAATTAATTAAGAGAAATTATATTTTCAGACATAATTAAAGTAAAATAATAATAAAAAATCTCCTAATTAATGTTTTTTCTTAAAAGGCGTGTAAATATGATAAATAATTTAAGACGGAAGAAGTATTTAATTATCATGAAAATTTTCATTTGTTTTTTTATAAGTTTTGAAAATGTCTTTAAGCCTATCTTATTTTTAGTATTAAATAACTATATAAAATAATAGTAGTCAAATTTGGAGTTTCAAAACATTATTAATAAGATTTTTTTTTTTTTTTTTTTTTTTTTTTTTTTATGGGAACAGACCCTACACGAGGCTCCCACCTCTCGTGCACAGTCAGGGGTTAAGCAACACCCCCAAGCCTTAACATAAATAATCAAAATAAAATACAAGGAGGGGGACATAAACCTTACCTCCGATCTTATGGTGGTTCATAAGTCGGCTAACCTATTAAGGTCGGCTAACTCATCCCCGATACAAAAAGAGACTAACTATAACTAGAAAGCAGTAAACCTGTGAGAGGACTCCTCCCGGTACAATTCAACTATGAAAGCATAAATGAGGGAGACTCTCCCCTTCCATGAGAAAAAGAAAAGTAACCTACACTAGTCCTATTCCAACTATGCTACGTACCAGACATAGCTACATTGAAGAAGAACAAGTATACGAAACTTCTATCTCGCATGGGATGGGAAATTCTTTTCATCTTTGCTCTTTTTAGTCTTGTCGTACCAAAAAATCCAGGTGAAATATGCCTTTGTATCAGTATCATGATTACCAGCTAAGGAGGCTGAAAGGATAGGAAATATATGGAACTATAGTAGTCAACAGCCTTTGATTTGTTGTGGAAGAAAGTGTAGATGTGCACCTGCACAGACAGACAAAACCAGAACCATGCACAAGCAACCAAGTCTGGAGGTTGCTGTACGTGGGTGTGTTGGTTTTGGCCTCTGTTGTTGCTGATGCTGTTGAACTTCATCTTTCAATTCTGCACTTTCAGCTTCAGCTCTGTGGTTGAGTTGTTGTTTGGTGTGTGGCTGAGTAGTTGTTTGGTGTTGTGTTTCCACAGTATGTATATGGAGTTGATGGAGGTGTATCATTCTACAGCTACTCATGATATTGTTGTTGGTTCTTTGATGTTGTCTCTGAGGGTGTTGGAGTTCCTTCTGGGTTCCACTGTTGCCTGTATCTCCAACAACCATTAGCTTGTATTTGTTCCTTGTCTGCTTCAAGTTGGTGTAGCTATTGCAGCTGTTGATGGAATGCATCTGATATGTATGGAGAGGTGATCCATGCTTTAGTATCCAGTTGTTTACAATTATGAGGACCTGCACCTGCACAGACAAACAACAACAAACAACAAACCCAAGGCTGCCAATCTGCAGGTTCTGATGGCTGCAGTCTCCCTAGGCTGCTTGTTGGTCTTTGTTATGAGGTGGTTAGACTTCTTGGAGTACCTGTACAGAAAAACAAAACAAACAAACTTGTATATGTTTCTTGTCTGCTGCAGGTGGATGGAGTTGTTGCTGGGGTGACTGCTCTTGGGGCTCAATGCAGCTTCAAGGAGGAAGCTGCAGCTGGGGTACCTGCATAAATCAAAACGACTGCACCTCACAACCAAGGGGATCTGCAGGCTGCTGTACCCATGTTCCTTGTGTGCTGCCAGTTGGTAGAGTGTTTGCTGTGGTGTGTTGATGTTAGAGAGTGTGGATGTCCCTAAGAAAAAACAATCAGCCAAAGACAAACAGCCAAACAAACACAAAAACCAGAAGAAAGTTGCATTTCTGCATAGTCCTTGTGGAGGCCTCTTAGTAATTGTTTTGGTATTTGTTTTGGTGGTTGTAGCTGTGATGTGTTCTATGTAGGTGTTGGGAAGACATGTTGATAAGTCCATCCTGACATCTGCATCTACACAACAAACAAGAACCAGCAAGAAAGGAGCTGAGGTTAATAGAAAAGATCTCAAACAAGTGTGCATCTTCTTGTTGCTTCCTTTGTGATTAGGTTGCTTGTTGGTGTCAGTTACACAAGAATGGATGTCCTTTGTTGTGATCAGGTTCAAATTCTTGGAGTACCTGCACAGACAATCAAAACCAACAAACCACACAACCCAAGAAATCTGCATGCTGCTGTAACCAATAGTAGTACTATTAGGTTGTATTTGTTCCTTGTCTGCTGCAGGTTAGTGGAGTTGTTGCTGGGGTGTGTTGATAATAGATAGTGTGGTTGACCAGCTGAGTGTGTTGCTCCATAGAAGCCTCAGGACATTGCATCCCTCATAGCAGTTCCAAAGAGGGCCTGCATAAGTGGACAAAGGCCATGTCCAAAAAGATGGAGAAGAACAATGCCAAATACTGGATTGGATGTTATGGGATTGTGTCTGTGAATTCCTGGTGATCAACTCCAATTTTTGATGGAATAGCTCCCCAGTTTTTGATGTCCCTAAGCAAAAACTAACAGCCAAATACAAACAACCAAACAACCACAAAATCCAGAAGGAAGTTGCTGCTCTGCAAAGTCCTTGTGTAGGACTCTTAGTGATGGCTGCAGGTTCCCTAGGCTGCTTGTTGGTCTTTGTTTTGAGGTGGTTAGACTTCTTGGAATAGCTCTCCAATTTCTGATGGAATAGCTCTCCAGTTGTTGATGTACCTGCAGCTACACAACAACCAGGAGCCAGCATGACAGGGGTTGCACAATGGGCTGCTGCAAGTGTTGAGCTTTTAGAGAGTTCATGGATGGAGTGGAGAAACTGCTGAAGGTTTGTGTGCAGCTCCAATTTTGTGTTGGAGCATGCTTCACAGAACAGAGGATCCTCTCTTGTGATCTGGTTCAAGTTGCTTGTGTGTGGATCCCCATTAGTTATTGCACCTAAACAAAAACAAACAAAGGAATACATACAACCAAACAAGTACCAAAAACAATAGGGGGCTCCATTTCTGCACACTCCTTTTGTTTCAGTCATGGAGAGTCCTGTAGCAGTGTTGTCCTCCATGTATTTGTTGTTAGAGCATGCTGGTGTATATCTCCAACAACCTGCAATTACACAGCAAATAACCAAAGACAAGCAAGGACCTGTACAGGTTAATAGAAGAGAAAGGATCTCAAAGAGAGTTTTGGAGCCTGTTAGCATTTTCCATGTCGCTCGACTAACGTCTCCTCTTATCCGTTTGAGCTGGAACTTTCTGAAGTTTGCACATATATTCTCTCCTTTATCCATGCAAAGTTTGAAGGCTTGTTTCCCAAGATGCAGCTTCAATTTAGCAAAATTCTTCCTTTTTAATTTTAAGACAGCTGATTGTTTCAAGCTCGCTCGCCTAACGTTTCTAATTGTCCGTTTCGGCTGAAATTTCTTGGGCCTTGTCAAAAAAACATAAGCTACAATCCTGCAAATTTTGGGAGCCTTTGGACAGGCCCACATGATACCCCTCACCCTGCACCTGCTGCCCTGCTGAGGCTTAGAGGCTGCAGGGGGTTTGGAGGATGTATTTGTGCTCTTCTCTATGTATTTGTTGTTGAAGAGTGCTGCTATATCACTCCAAACACCTGCAGTAATACAGCAAACAAACCCAAACAAGACATAATATACACAGACTAGCAATAGAGAAAGGACCTCATTAAGAGCCTTAGAGACTGTTATCATTTTCCAAGTCGCTCGACTAACGTTTCCAATTCTCCGTTTGAGCTGAAACTTTATGAAGGTAGTATATATATCCTCTCCTTTAGTCCTGCAAAATGTGAAGGCTTGTTTCCCAAGTTGGAGGATCCAAATTACTAAAGACCCTCTCTTTATGCTTAAGGCAGCTGAATGTTTCCATGTCGCTCGCCCAACGCCTCCGATTATTCGTTTGGGCTGAAACTTTTTGGGACTTGTCAAAATATTATATTCTACCATCTTGCAAAGATTGGGGGCCATTGGACAGGTCCACATGTTACTCCTCACCCTGCACCTGCTGCCCTGCTGAAGCTTAGAGGTTGCAGGATGTTTGGAAGTTGTTTTTGTGCTCTTGTCTATGTATTTATTGTTGAGGAATGCTAATATATTACTCCAGACACCTGCAATAATACAGCAAACAAGCCCAAACAAAACATAATATACACAGACTAGCAATAAAGAAGGGACCTCAGTAAGAGCTTTGGAGAGTGTTATCATTTTCCAAGTCGCTCGACTAACGTCTCCAATTATCCATTTGAGTTGAAACTTTATGGAGTTAGCATATATATCCTCTCCTTCAGTCCTGCAAAGTTTGAAGACTTTTTTCCCAAGTTGGAGGGTCCAAATTACTAAAGACCCTCTCTTTAGGCTTAAGGCAGCTGAATGTTTCCATGTCGCTCGCCTAACGCCTCCAATTATCCGTTTGGGCTGAAACTTCTTGGGACTTGTCAAAATAATATATTCTAACATCCTGCAAAGTTTGGGGGGCATTGGACAAGTCCACATGCTACTCCACACCCTGCACCTGCTGCCTTGTACCATCCTGCTAAATCCTAAATCTATTGGTAAGGAGATTATCCTATAAGAGCAGTAAATTAGGGAGACTCTCCCTTTTTCAATGGACCTAATTATCATTATTAATATCAGTTAATAACTCAATGTATGAAGAAGTTCCTTCAATGTGGTTGATTGATCTTCTTCATCTTGGTTCTCCTGAAGCTAGCCATACCAGCTTTGTCCATTTTGTAATGTCCCTTGGTCTCTCTTGGAAGCTGCTGAAAGCTGTAGTAGTGTTGTGTATAGCTTTTCATGTGGCTTTCCTTTGAGAGTGAATCTGCAGTGTAATTAGCTTCCCTAAAGATATGACTGAACTGGAAATTCTCCAGTTTGCTAACCAATACCTGCAATTCAGTAGTATAAGCAACAATGTTCCATGGAGGTTTAGCCTCTTGTTTGAGCCACTTGATTAGAAGTTCAGAATCCACTTCAAGGGCTACCCTGCTGTATCCATGTTGTAGGCACCACTGAATACCAATAATTGCTGCCTGCACTTCAGCTTGGTTATTAGAACCACAACCTAGTGGAGATGCAAAAGCATATATTAACACTCCATTATGGTCCCTTAGAATGCCCCCTGCCCCTATCTTCCCTGGATTGTTAAGGGCACTCCCATCTGTGTTTAGCTTGATCATTGTAGGCTGTGGTTTAGTCCAGCATACTTTGGTTATTCTCAATTCATGTTGGCTTTTTTCAACCATGGTAACCAAATCTGCCCAATTACTTGGCAAATCAATATATGGATACACAGTGGAGATAAGCATATATAGATCTTTGGATATTGAGAATATTACTCTAGTTGCATTAGACTTCTTGCCCCCATACTTGCAGGCACATCTATTCTTCCATAGATTCCAACACACAAAAATGGGGGTGGCCTGCATTACTAACTTATGTAGCTCATTGTTAGTTTTGATTAGCCACCACCTCATCAATAGGTTTTTTAGATGAATGTTGCTGTGTTGCAGACCCCAGTACCCTGAGAAGTGCTTCCATATGTGTTGTGCAAAGTAACCTGATACAAAGATATGCTCTATATCATCAAGACCTGCTCTATAACAACAGGAGCATGCTGCAGGAGCATGTCCAAATGCTACTATTCTGTCATTTGTGGGGAGTTTAAGTCTGAAAGCTCTCCAAAGCAGAAAAGAGGCCTTGAAAGGAATACTATTGTGCCATATGTTGCTGTTAGTGGTTGATCTTGTCTTTTTCTTCCTTACCAACACCCAGGCTGATGAACAAGTGAAATTACCATGAGAGTTAGGCTTCCAGTAAGCTTGATCCTGCATATTTGGATTGTAGCTGATGGGAGTGCTGAGAATTCTGTGCACCAGCTGAGGGGGTGCATGTTTTCTTACTTTCTCTTCATTCCATCCTCCATTTTCCATGAATTCTGATACAATAGAGTTATTCAATCTGGGGAGACTTTCATTGTGGTAAGCTAAGGGACCTACCCCTAGCCAATCATCCCACCAAAAGCTGCTTGTTCCAGACTTAATCCACCACTGTATATGAGGTTCTATATCCTTTTTGTTGCTCATCATATGCTTCCACATTAGGGACTGTCCTGTGTTCCACTTTTTAATGACTGGATGAGCCCTTTGGCAGTATTTTGCTTTAAGGAATCCCCCCCATAGTGTCTTCTTTGATCTGAAAGTCCACCACTGTTTGTATTGGAAGGATAAGCACACATCCTCTAATTTTTTAACACCTATACCACCCTCCTCATAAGGATAACTGAGAGTATCCCAAGAGGCCCAGTGATATTTCCTTCTTTCAGTATCCCATCCCCAAAAGAAGTCAGCAATTAGTCTTCTGATCTGATTCATGGTGGTCTTGGTAGGACTGATAGCTGACAGCAGGTGTATAGGAATGGATTGCAGCACTGTTTTCACCAAGGTGACTCTACCTCCATAGCTTAACATTTTAGTCTGTCATCCCCTAATCCTGCTTAGAACCTTAGAAACCATACTAGAGAAGTATATGATCCTTTGTCTTCCTATATATAGGGGGCAGCCTAGGTAAGTGATTGGGCCATGAGTGCATTTGTATCCTGTGATCATGCTGACCCTATCCACCACACCAGAGGGAGTATTCAGTGGCATCATGATTTGACTCTTATCTTTATTGATAAGTTGTCCTGAAATAGCTTCATACAGTTTAAGAGTTTTGGTAATCAGTGTAAGTGAGAAGTTGCTGGTAGATGTGAAAATGATCACATCATCTGCAAAGCTCAAGTGATTTACTTGAGGACCTCTTCTTTCCATCTGGAATCCTGTGTATAAATGATGGTGATGAAGATTGTTGAGAAGCCTAGACAGAACTTCAGCTCCAATGATGAATAAGGTAGGGGATAGGGGGTCTCCTTGCTTGAGTCCTCTTGTAGAGTGGAAGAAGCCATGCCTTGCACCATTAATGATGACTGAGTACCAATTGTTTGACATAATCCTCCAAACCATATCAATCAACACTTCTCCAAACCCCATTTTCCTCATGACCATACAAATGAATGACCAAGAGACCCTATCATAGGCCTTGGCCATATCCAGCTTTATCACCACATTATCCCCAGCCTTTGGTCTCTTAATATTGTGGATGATTTCTTGAGCTAACATTATGTTCTCAGCAATACTCCTACCTTTAACAAATCCAGATTGGTTATCTGAGATTAGCTGAGGCAATATAGGAGCAATTCTGATGCTTATCAACTTAGAAATGATCTTGTTAGTGAAGTTGCTGAGAGAAATAGGCCTGTATTCTGATAGGCTGTTGGGATGCTCATTCTTAGGAAGTAGAGCTAAGCATGCATGAGAAATAAACTTGGGAATACCATGTCCATTGAAGAAATACTGGACTAATCTCAGTAGGTCTTCACAGATGATATCCCAGCATGAATGAAAGAATTTCCCATTCATTCCATCTGGTCCAGCAGCTGATGTAGGGCTCATAGAAAATACAACTTTCTTCAGCTCATCCATAGTAGGTAAGGCTTGTAGGCTCTCATTCTGCTCCTCTGTAACCATCCTTGGAATGCACTTAAGAACATCTTCCCTGATCAGTCTCTCTTCTCCAGTGAATATTTTTTCAAAGTGTGCTGTGGCAGCTCTTGCAATATTGTCTTCACCTTGAATAGTATTGCCTTGTTCATCACTAATCTGATGGATGAATAACCTTCTTCTTCTTCCTCTGATAATAGCATGAAAATAGCTGGTATTGGCATCTCCATCTTTGAACCAATGAAGTTGACTTTTCTGCTTTAAGATAGCCTTCTCCATCTTCAGATATCTGATGTACTGAGCATTGATCTGATGTAGCTTGGACCTGTTCTCTTCAGTATTGTCACTGATTATTTTCTCTTCAGCTTGTCTCACCTGCTCTTCATATTCTTTTACTGAAGCAAAGATGTCCCCAAACTCATTTCTTGACCACTTACTAAGAGTATTAGAAACTCTTTTCAGCTTTTGTTGGAAGGTTCCCATTGGATTTCCTTCCACAGGATTATCCCAACATGCTTTTACAGTGCTAAGGAAATTGTCATTGTCTGTCCAGCAGTTTAGAAATTTGAAATACTTGATAACATTACCTTGTTTTGCCCTGCTTTCCATCAATAGAGGGCAATGGTCAGATCCTGTGGAGGCTAAGTGACTGACAGTTGTTACAGGCATGACTTCTAACCAAGAATCATTAACCATGGCCCTATCAAGTCTTTTCCAAATTCTAGCATCTTTGTCCCTATTGTTGCACCAGGTGAACTTCTGCCCACAGAACCCCAGATCAGTGAGTCCACATGCTTCTATCACACTAATAAACTCAAAGCTCTTATTCACATTATATGGCTGGCCCCCCATCTTTTCTTCAACATCTGTAATAACATTGAAGTCTCCAATGGTGCACCAAGGCTTCTCCTTACTGGAGAACTGCAACATCTTGTCCCATAAGTCTCTTCTCATGTAATCCTTGCACTTTGCATAGACAAAGGTAATGAGGTAGCTATTAGGACAAGCCACATGATTGATCTCACAAGTGATCTGCTGCTCATCCTGGTCCAAAATGTTGCAGGCAATGTCTTTGTTCCAGAATAACCAGATTTTGCTATTGGAGTTGGACATAACATTATCCATACCTAGCTGAATTCTGTGGAACTGAATTTGAGATTTGTTGGAAAAAGGTTCCAGCACTGCTATGATAGACAGCTTATGAAAGTCTTTCAACCTTTGTAACCTATCAAGGGTCCCCTGAGTATCAATACTCCTTGCATTCCAGCAGATTGTACTAATCATCAGGGTTTCTGAGTTTTGGACCTAGTGTTGATGTTGCTATTGACAACAACATTAGCAAAACTGCTGATGATACTTTGTTTAGTCTTCTTTTTTGTCTGCTTACTTTTAGAGGGTGGCTCCTTCTTTTCCTTGTCTTGCTGACTTTCCTTCTGCAATACAGCTGTCATTGTAGATCTGAATGCCTCCAGGTGATCTTCTTTTTGTGCCTCTTCCCCATGGTCATGGTCTTCCACATCTTCAGAATGAGTGACCCTATGTGCATCAGATGATCCCTGGGACTTAGCAACCAGTTGGACCTCATCCTCATGCACCTTGTCCCTGGATGGGCTGGAAGCCTTAATTTCACTCACAGCATCCTCATCCTCAGAGTCACTCATTGGTTGATAATCACTGTCCTCTTCATCTTCCAGAGGCTGGTCATCAGAATCTTCCTCATTCTCAGACTCACACACAGCATACTCATCTTCTTGTATGTTGAGGGTGTAGGTGAGCTGAGGTAGATCAGTAGCTCTCTCAGTGATGATTTCAGCTGGATTTCTGGGAGATGTAGGAATGCAGTGGGCTTGGAGAGGAATGATATTCATCCCCACCTGGTCATCATCTAAGACAATTTGTTGACACCCCTGCTCCCCTTGCTGTACTATCACACTGTCCATTTTGGGAGTTTGACATTTATCAGTTGAGTTCATTTCTTTTATTTTCTTTTTGATGGCTTCTCTTCTTTTCTTGCTCAGCTTATTCTTCTGAACAGTAGTACTTTTACCACTAGTACTGGGATGAGATCCCAGATCTTTGGCCATGGCACCTTTGCTAGCTTGCATGGTAAGTTCAACAATACTCTCATGCATAGCATGAGGGGGTACCCCTCCCCTATTGGTTTCCCCATCCTACATGTTAGTGGGGTTCTCCTGTACACTTCCAGCCTTTCCTCCTTCAACTACCAGATCAGCAGCAACAATATTAATCTTTGGGAGGTTCAGGGGTATTGGGAGTGATAAGTCAATACCTGAGTTCCTTACAACATTGTTCCCTTGAGCAATACCTGTTAAGATAGTACTTGTGCATTCAGTATGGGGGGATGGGGTTTGTGGGAGAGATAAGTCAATACCTTGTCTCTGATTTGGATTGCTTTTCTGCATTGTTGATGAACTCCTCACTATTGAGTTCTTTTGAATGTGTGTGTTCCCTGCAATTTGGTTAGTGGGTTGGTCTTGCATAGCAAGATCAACATGAACATTTGGAATAGAGATAGAAGTAGTAGTTTTACCTGGATTTACTTTGCTTTGCTGCACTGCAACATACTTACCTTTGGTTAATACTCCTGCAGCTCTTATTTCTTGGTTCAGCTGGCCATTAATGTGTCCTTTGTTCTGTTTCCTTCTCTGAGTTTGCCAAGCATTGTCCTCCTTGCTAGTCTTATTGTTCTGTGACTGTTGTGGTATATTGGATGTCAAAGGATTTTGGTGCACCTGTAAGTTGTCAGGTTGAGGTTGGTTGTGCTCTTTGCTCTCTCCCTGAGTTTGACTTGTATTTTTTGTTGTATTTTCAGAACTTTTCTTTTTCATTTGTTCTTCATCTCTTCTCTTGATATTACACACATGCACCTTGTGCCCCTGATGCTTGCAATACATGCAGTACTCAGGTACACTCTCATATAAAAGTTCCTGCCATCTTCCTATTGTAGGATCACTTTTGTCATGCCCAAGCCATACATGATGGGGTCTTTCTTGTGTAAGGTTGACCTGCACTCTTACCTTAGCAGTACTTCCCCTAGTCTTCTGAATAGAGGCTGCATCCATGAAGAGTACTTTCCCCACAGGAGCAAGGAGAGTGGTCAGGAACTCCTTATCATAATAGTGCCAGGGGAGTTCAGGAAGGGCAACCCAGACTGGGACAATGGGAGTCTCCTCCTCAGGCCTAAAAGTTGGAGTCCATGTTTGTATCCTCATGGATTGGCCTTCAATGGTCATTCTTTGCTTGGTCCACACAGTTGTGTAGTCCAATTCATTGTCCAAGTCAATATACACATGTCTGGCATTGAAATGGGCAATTTTAACACCCCCTACCAATTGAGTTTGGAGAATGAAGCTTCTCCTTATTAGCTCCACCTTAGGCATAGTGTTGCTGAATTTTCCAACAAGGGTATATTTACACTTTTCAGCCAATTTCACCATGAAATCCTCTTTGTCATAAATGACAGCTGGTAGGCCTTGTCTGGTGGTGTAAATAGGAGCAGACAAATTAAGAGGGATATCATTTTTTGCTTGGTTCAGCCTCAGTTTGGAAGCAAAGGTTTGGATGACTGTATATGGGGCTGGCTGAGGGACCTGTTCCTTTCTATTAGGGAACTGGTTCTTTGGGGGATTTTTAGTCATGCTTTCTATTGGCTAGGGCTGGTTACTAACAGGTTTGGGGCCCTGGTTAATGGGGTTAAGCCTATCAAAATTGGAGGAGACTTTAGGGAAGCTATTTTGAATACTTACAGGCTTATGCATTTGCATCATGTTGTTGGCCCTGTTTTGAGAGTTGGTATTAGGCTGGGGATTAGTATGCTCAGTAACCTGCATGACCATACTAGGAGCAGTACCAGGGAGTGCACAGGCTCCCCTGGAGTTCAACAAGTTAGCATCAACAATTATAGGATTAGAGGGATGCCCATCTGCACTATGCTTACCAATGTGATGGATAGACTCATTAACATTAGGCACCACATTATTATTCAAACATTGCACAAGATTATTAGGATTCTCAATATGCTTAGACTGTATTTGCATATACTGACCCTGCATATTGAGTTCAAGAGAGTGAGAGGACTTACCTTGTGCTCCTGTGGTTGAGCTGCTGCTGTGGGGGTGGTTCAATCCTTTTGGCATTTGATTCGTTTGATTATTTTGGGATTGAATACCATTGGCAAGGTACTGAGATTGATAATTTGCCAATGTAATCTCCTCAGTTCTAACATCACTGTGACTGTGACTATCTTCCTCAAGCAAGTCTTGACGACTTTTTGGATTTGAACTTTTCGGAGCTAATTTGGGGTCTGTAGTTTGTGTAGGAAGCCTCACAACAGCCTTAGGAACATTTTGATATTAGCCCCTCATCATTTGTCTCGCCGGAACTCCGGCGACCCCACTGTGGTTGTCGTCTTGACGACTTTTCAAATTTGACTCGATTGGTAGTGATTCGAGGCTTGCCACATAGCTAGGAAGCTTCTCAACACTGTCACGAACCTGTTGAACTATGCCTTGAACCAGTTGTCTCGCCGGAGCTCCGGTGCCCTCTTCACGTTCAGAATTCAAATTAAAATTCGAAGCTTTTGGTAGAGATTCGAGCTGGTTTTGGATACCTGATAGGTTCTCCTTATCCAACTTAGTGAGTTGGCATTGATTTTGAGATGAAATTGTTGCCTGAGCTCCGGTGCCAAAATCGCGGTCAGTGGTCAAATTGATATTCGAGCTGGTTGTTTATGCCTGTGAGGTGCTCCATGTCCAGCTGAGTATTTTGACATTGAGTTTGGTCCTTTAAGCTTGCCGGAGTTCCGGCGCCGTTATCACCGGCGATAGCTACGCCGGTGAAACTTGTCCCATTATGTGCGCCATCGTCTGGGGAACAATCCCCAGTGCTCATATCCTCTCGAACATGGCCGGAACTAGGTCGAACGAGTGATGGAAACTGCGGCGGCGCAGTTAACTTCGCCTCTTCAGCCGCCAGTGAATATCTCGACCATGGATGATTCAACCTATTTGATTTTTGCATATTGTGTAGTTCTTGCAATGCTGATGATTCCCCAATTGTTTGTTCGATTCGAATCCGCCCAGCTTTCTCCAAATCGTTGATGTGATGAACCCAGGCGAGTTGCTCCTCCGACAGTGCTACAGTGATCGCCGACTGATTTTGCACTTTGGAGGGGCTACGGGTGGAATTTTCCGATGCTACGACTTGCGTTGCATTCATGTCGTCGTTATCTTCGTTCCTATCTTTCGAACGAAATTTTCCTACGTCGGGAGGTGGTTCCCCTCCCATTTTCGTCTTGATGACAATAGTGCCCTTAGTTGAGAGCTTTGTTTCTAGAGAGATGTTAGAGAGAGAAAATTGTTGCGATCTCTCTTTTATTAATAAGATTAGATTAGTAAAAAAAACTCTTCACATCAACATAGATCAAGTAAAAGGGACGGAGTGCTAGTTCTATGTTTTGAATCAAAAAATGAGAAATCGTAGTTGTTCAATTGGTTGGCTGACTATCCAAACTTTCACATTATTGGTGAAGATTCGATTCTTCACCTTATAATTTCCTCCCTAATTTCCCCCTCCACTACCCCAATAACAAAAAATATAAAAAAAAAATATTTTCAATCAAAACGCCAGTTACAACCTTGGCTTCTTTGTTTAACTCCGATGTAGCATACATTTATTAATTAAGTTTGAGAGTTTACATCTTTGCATTATCGATTGATATAGTGAGTCTCATATGTCTAATTTTTATAATAAACGCAATGAACAAGAGAGAGAAAATATATGTATAATTGAGTTCATTAAATAAATTGTCTTAATCTACACTATGAGCCCGTTTGGATTGGCTTTAAGTTGGTCAAAACCAACTTAAAGCCCCTTTTTAGCTTTGGGACGTGTTTGCCTAATGCTGACTTTAAGCCATAAAGTTCTTAAAGTCAGTCAAAAATGAAAAGTTAGGATTCCTAACTTTTTTTTTCAAAGTGCTTAAAGTCATTTTCTTTGACCATGGAAATTACTTTTATATCATTTATATTTTAACTAAATTCTCAAACTATCTTTTTTTATTCTTTTAACCCTAAAATTCACATCATAAGCACTTTTATCCAAACACTCAACTGCTTATTTATAAAAATAACTTTCAGCACTTCAAAGTTCTAAAAGCACTTTATACATAAAAGTTACTTTTTTTAAGCCCATCCAAACGGGCTCTATATTCAAAGCATGAATACCCTTAAAATATTGATTGAACTTTTTGCACTTCATTAAAACATTCCGTCTTATATAAAATTATTTTTTTCACAATTTTTATTTCCTTTTAATGATATTAATTATTAACTATAATAAAAATTCTAAAATATTAAGAGTCCTAAAATATATGGTAATAGAAGAGAATTAATATAGACTCCTCAAACTATTATTTAATCTCATCAGATTAACGTGATTTGGTTTTATTTTATTTTTTCTTAAATAAACTAAGGAATAAGGATATTAATACCGCACAGACAGGCATAATTTCTCAATACGCTCACCATTTAATTAAAAGAAGAGAGGATATAATAATTTTGGATAACTGCGTGTATTAGTTGAATCCAAATTAAAGTCTAGCATGTAAACAATTATGTGTACTATATAAGTTAAAGTTGGTGGCCTCCAATCAAATCATGGACGTTCGTGGTCATGAGGTTTGTAAAGTTCGAATATTTTATTTTATTTTTTGTTCTTCTTTGTTAGCATGATTTAAGAGTTGATATTAAGAAATAATCATCACATCTATCAGTGAGCACTTGTTCGAATTTCGTTTTCAAGCAATGTAACGACCTGTCCCAGTCTTTAGGAATAGGCTAATGGGGAAGGATTTCGGGTCAGAAAACTTCTGGTAGTAACCTCGGAAAAAGTTAGCATAGGCCAGACTTGGACGAATTATGAGTTAGGTGAATTCTAGGGTGATCATGTGAATAGTAAAAGGTAAAATCTCTAATTTGATTGGATAGCTGATAGCCAAGATGATACGGAGCATTTACGGCTTCACGAAATCACATTCGGACGAGTAAAACTCCCGCAATTGAATTTAGCGTGAATGGTATATTTTTGTACGTCTTGAAAAGAGGGTATGTTGTGAAATGGGGGCTTGGAGCTCAAAAACCGAGCTCTCTATTTTCGTGCAACCCACCAGAGCGGGGCAGACGTGACTTAAGTCGGGGAAAAATTCTAGAATGGTCTTTTTCTCAAAAACTATTCCAAAAACTTCAGGAGGCAACCAAGAGCGATTTCTATCAATTTCCCACATATTTCCATGTTTAAAGTCAGGATTTTACTCCCTAAATTCATCGTTTGATTTTTGGAACCAAGAACAATGGTTGGTATTGGGGGAGGGTTTGAATTGAAAACTAATGGTGGGAAATAGCCCTAGGGTGGGGTTAGGATCATGGGTTTGGCCTAAGGTGTAAATTGTGTTATATTTCATGATAGTTAGGCCATTGTGTTGATCTTTTATATGTATTTATTGTTTTCTATACCAAGAATGAGAAGAACGAATTCGGAAAGGGAAGGCTCTTGCATTGTAAAGTTGTTGAAGCTTGAATTTGAGGTAGGTGATGATTTCGTTTTCCGTATGTGTTTCATAAACTTGTTAAATTGCTTCATGATGTATATGAATATGGAAACATGCTAGATTATGCGTGAAATGATCACTTGCTGGCCTAGTTTTGTGATGAACCTGTTCTTGGTGATATAAATACTGTAAATACTAAATGTATTTGTGATTGTTGTATGCTTGGATCGGGTGTCACGTTTCGACACATATTTAGATCGGGTGTCATGTTCTAACATAAAGTTGATTGTTTATAGGTCTCTTGAGAGGATCCTTGTGAGAAATTATAGCATGTGGAAGATATTGAGTTGTGATATTGCTGAATATAGTTGAACTTGAGAGTAGTTGACTTATTCTGTATAATGACTTGTCTATGATCCGCTTACTGACTAACCGTGTGATCCTACTAGTACACCATTGTTTTTGCGTACTGCTACTACTCTTGCTCTGCCTTTTATTGTGTATAGGGCATATTCACGGACTGCGGAGAGACCTTAGTTAGAAGAGTGAGCTTGTTCGAGTTCAAGGGTGAGTTGTTTGTTTCAAGTTACCATGGACTCTTTTATGTTCTAGTCCCTTTTCCAAGACTAAGATCCAGGCACTGTTTTAGTACTATGACTGGGTTTTTTGGAGTGTTTTCTTTCTTATATTGACTATTAGTTAGAGTTTTGGTACAAACAATTTTAAGTTCCTAGCATGTTTCCGCATTTTGTTGTTATTAAAATTGTTGGCTGAGTTTATGGAAACTCAATATTATTTCTAGTTTTATTCCTGCTTTCTTAAGTCTTTAATTGTTATCTCTTAATTTTGATAAGTTGGACTGTAAAAATTGTTCTCCCACTAGAGGGTTATTATGGGTGTCAGTCACAGCAGATCGGAGTCATCACAAAAATTGGTTTTAGAGCCTAGATTCGTTGATCTCGTCGTACCAAAATGAGTCCACTAGAGTCTTGTGGAACGGTACGGAGACGTCTGTACTTTTCTTTGAGAGGCTACATGATTTTAGGAAAAATTTCATTGTCTTATTTCCTTCGTGCTATAACTTAATTCCAATTGGTATCTAGCGATCCAAATTGGTATATAACCTTTTTTACTTTCTTATCTGCAGATGGTCAACACTCGCTATAATGGTGTTAGGCCCGTAGCTTTAGTGGAGCCAGAAGAAGAGCCAGTCATTCTAGGGCGTGGCAGAGGGAAAGGAAGGAGAAAGAGGCAAGGAAGGGACAGAGGGAGAGCAACACCTGCCAAAGTGGAAGTTCCGATTGAGGAGGTGCTAGTAGATGAGGCCCCTTCTACTCCCCAGAATGAGTTTAAAGAAGAACAAGGAGTTGGAGAAGAGAAAAAACATGCTGAGTACGAGGAAGACACCCAAACCAGGGCTTCTGGTATTCCCCCTATGGACCCCATACTAGCCCAGTAGATCATGACTTTTTTTAGTGGGTTGACTGGAACAAGAGCCATTCCAACCATGCCTGCAGTACCAGCTCCTATTGCTCGTCCGATTGCTGCTGCTGCTCCACTAGCAGGTGAGGTGGTAGACACTGATGCCTTTTTCAAATCACTAATGGGTCCTGAGATGACCGGTACGGATCATGACATGCTCACCAAGTTCCTCAAGCTCAAACCCCCGGTCTTCCATGGTATAGAAAATGAAGATGCCTATGAGTTTATTTTTGATTGTTATGAGAGGTTGCACAAGCTGGGTATAGTGCATCAGCAGGGAGTAGAGTTTGTGACTTTTCAGCTGCAGGGTGAGGCCAACCCGTAGTGGAGGGCTTATGTGGAGTATCGTTCACATGTGTTTCCCTCACTCACTTGGGTTGAGTTCCATGCCCTGTTACTAAAAAAATATGTGCCCCATACTTTGAGGAACAGAAAAAAGGATGAGTTTATATCCCTTGAGCAGGAAGGGTTCTCAGTAGCTGCTTATGAGGCCAAGTTTTATGCATTGTTAAGGTACGCTACTCATCTAGTCACTACAGAAGAGGAGAGGATCAGGTTGTTCGTGAAGGGGTTCAATCTCGAGTTGTAGGTACTTTTTGTCTATATGACTTTGTCTGATAATAATTTCTATGAAGTCAAAGACTTTGTTAAGAAGGTTGAAGGTGTGAGGAAATATGGGCAAGCATAAGCTTTGGATAAGAAGCCCAAGAGTGCAGGTAACTTGCAGGGATCCTATTCCAGAGGATCAGGCAGGCCGGTGATTGCTGCCCGGCCAATTCAGTAAGCATTGCCCGCTTCTACTGGCAATTTTTCAGGTACTCCACCATAGCATCCGACCCATGAGGGTTAAGGAGCATCATTCCCAGGTAGCCGCCTGCCATTTGATCATGGCTATTTTAATTATGGAGAGTCGGGCCATATACAGAGTGATTGTTCTCACCCTGCGGGATAGTTTCATCAGTCCAGCAGGCCAGAGCAGTGGTCCCAGCAGCTGGAGGGAGCAATGGAAGAGGACGTCCACAGGGTGGGCGATGAGGAAATCTGAGAGGACGTGGGGGCCAAGGAAATAGTAATGCAGGTCGAAGAGCAGCCTAGTTGGGAAGGGAGGTAGCCTGTTAGGATGACCGAGCTCAGTTTTATGCATTTCCAAGCAAGATCGAGACAGATGTGTCTGACACAGTTATCATAGGTACTATTTTTTTCTGTGACCGGATGGCTACTATTTTGTTTGATCCCGGTTCCACTTATTCCTATGTGTCTATAAAATATGCCTTGGGTTTTGATGCACTGTGTGATATATTGGATGCCCCTATTTATGTTTCTACCCTGTTGGAGAGTCAGTCATAGTCACCCATGTGTATCGTACTTGTTCTGTTGTGTTTATGGGATACCAAACTTGAGTTGACTTAGTGATCCTAGACATGACAGATTTTGATGCAAAAACTATTGCTCTAGAGATCCTGGGAAAGGAAAGGCTAGAGTGGAAAGGGGTGTACAAGCCTAAGCCAGCTAAGGTCATATCCTTTCTGCAGGATAGAAAGATAGTGGGAAAGGGTTGTTTGTCTTACTTAGCCCACATATGGAATGTGGATGTAGAGTCTCTTACTATTGAGTCTATCCCAATAGTGTGTGAAGTTTCGAAAGTTTTTCCTTAAGACTTGCCTGATATGCCTCTTGACCGAGATATAGATTTCTGCATTGACTTAGAGACGGGTACTCATCCAATTTCCATTCCTCCCTACAGTATGGCTCCGACAGAGTTAAGAGAGCTTAAGGCTCAGATTCAGGAGCTTCTTAATAAGGGGTTCATTCATCCAAGTGCTTCCTCTTGTGGTACTCTAATGTTGTTTGTCAAGAAAAAGGATAGTAGTATGAGTATGTGCGTTGACTACCGAAAATTGAACAAGGTCACCATCAAAAATAAATACCCTTTGCCTCATATTGGTGACCTTTTTTGACTAGTTGCAGGTTACTTCAGTCTTCTCAAAGATTGATCTCAGGTCTAGGTATCACCAGTTGAAAACTAGGCCTGAGGATGTGCCCAAAACAACCTTTAAAACCAGGTATGGGCACTATAAATTTTTAGTAATGTCCTTTGGGCTAACCAATGCACCTGCAACCTTTATGATTTTGATGAATGGGGTGTTCAAACAGTTCCTGGATTCGTTCATGATAGTGTTTATAGATGATATATTGGTGTATTCAAATAGTGAAGAGGAACATGCAAATCATTCGAATTGTGTTAGGTGTTTTAGGGAGACAAAGGTTGTATGCAAAATTGTCTAAGTGTGAATTCAGGCTGCCTTTAGTTGCCTTTTTAGGCCATGTTATTTCAAAGGAAGGGGGGTTGGAGAGGGGCGTACCCTTTTTATTCTTTTTTTTACGTGGTAATGGTGGACCCATAAAAGATTGAGGTAGTTAAAAACTGGAGTAGGCCTAGTTTTGTGACCGAGGTTAGAAGTTTTGTGGGGCTGGCTAGTTATTATCGCCGGTTCGTGAAACACTTTGCTTCTATTGCTATTCACTTGACCAAGCTGACTAAAAAGGAGGTGCCATTTGAGAGGACCGATAAGTGTTAAAAGAACTTCATAAAGCTCAAGACCCTTCTGACCACAACACCAATCCTGACCCTGTCGGTCGAAGGTAAAGACTTCATTGTGTATTATGATGCTTCACATTTCAGTTTGGGTGATGTGTTGATATAGGATAATAATTTTGTAGCACATGCTTCACGAAAATTAAAGGTACATGAGAGGAACTACCCGACTCATGACTTGGAGTTGGCAGCGATAGTGTTTGCACTAACAATCTAGAGACATTATCTGTATATCGTCAAGTGTGAGGTGTTTAATGATCACCATAGCTTACAACATATGTTCACCTAGAAGGACTTGCATTTGTGATAGTGTAGGTGTATGGAGTTTCTTAAAGACTATGATGTCACTATTTAGTAGCATCCAAGTAAGGCTAATGTGGTAGCAGACGCATTGAGCTAGAAACCAGTGAGCATGGGTAGTCTAGCCTATTTGGGAGCCCTTAAGAGGCCCCTAGCTAGTGAAATTTAGGCCTTAGAGGCTAGGTTTATAAGGCTAGGTATTTTAGAGAAATGTGAAATAATGGTCGAAATTGATCTAAGGCCCACTTTTATAGAAGAGATCAAGATCAAGCAGTTTGAAGATATTAACTTAAATGAAATTAGAGGAAAGTTGTTGATGGACAAAACTCAAGACTCAACACTTGATGCAGGTGGGGTACTTCACTTTAGGGGAAGGATTTGTGTTCCGCGGGTAGATAGACTAATTTAGAAGATCCTGTCTGAATCTCATAGTTCACGATACTCTATTCATCTGGGAGTGACTAAGATGTATCAAGACTTGAAACGGTTATATTAGTTGCCTGGTATGAAGAAAGACATAATTGAATATGTAGCCAAGTGTCAGAACTGTCAACAGGTGAAATATAAACACCAAAGACCTGTAGGGTTGCTTCAAAGAATGCCCATTCTGAAATGAAAGTGAGAGAGAATAGCCATGGACTTCGTGGTGGGACTTTCCAAAAGTTTGGAAAATTATGAATCCATTTAGGTGGTCGTTGATAGGTTAACAAAGTCAGCACACTTCATCCCGGTTAGAGTGAACTACAATATATAATAACTGACCAGGATTTATGTGAAGGAGGTAGTAAGGCTGCACGAAGAGTTGGGTACTCAACTCACTTTCAACATGACTTTCCATCCACAAAAAGACGGGTAGTCAGAAAGGACTATCCAGGTACTGAAAGATATGTTGAGGCCGTGTGTTATAGACTTTGAGGGACATTGGGACAAGTTCTTTCCCTTGTGTGAGTTCTCCTACAACAATAGCTACCAATCCAGTATTTATATGGCACCATTCAAAGTCCTGTATGAGAGGGAATGCAAGTCTCCCATAGGGTGGTTTGAAGCTGGGGAGGTGGAACCATTAGGGGTTGACTTAGTGAGAGATATGACATTCGACGTCGGTGAGCAAGTACTTCTAAAAGTGTCACCCATTAAAGGGGTGATGAGATTTGGCAAGAAGGGCAAACTCAGTCCTTGCTATATTGGCCCTTTTGAAATTCTTGACTGTGTAAGGCCAGTGGTGTACAGATTGGCCTTACCACCTAGCTTTTATGGGGTGCCCTGGTGTTCCATGATGAAAAAGTACAATGGATATAGGGACTACATTATTAAAAGGGACTACATCATTAATTAGGACTCGGTGTTATTAGATAAGGAACTTTAGTATGAGGAGGAGCCAGTTGCAATTCTTGATCGTAATGTCCGGAAGTTGAGAAATAAGGAGTTTAATATGGTTAAAGTGCAATGGAAACATCATTCGGTGGAGGAAGCTACTTGGAAAACTAAGAAAGACATGCGAGACAAGTATCCTCAACTGTTCGAAGAAATAGGACTACTCTATCTTTACTTTAGCCCTGTTTTTCCTAATTAGTCACTTAAGGACGAGTGATGGGTAAATTGGTATTTATTATAATGACATTTCCCCATTGTTAGGAATAGTCCAATGGAAAATTATTTTGAGCCAGAAAACTTCGGGTAGTAACCTCAGAAAAAGTTAGCCTAGGCCAGACTTGGACGAATTCTGAGTCAGGTGAAGTATAGGGTAATCATGTGAATGATGGAAGGTCAAATCTCTAATTTTATTGGATAGGTTGATATCCAAGATGATATAGAGTATTTACGGCTTCGCGGAATCACATTCGAATGAGTAAAACTCCCAAAATTGAATTTAGCATAAAGGGTATATTTTAGTACGTCTTGGAAAGAGGGTATGTTGTGAAATAGGGGCTTGTAACTCAAAATTCGATCTTTCCATTTCCGTGCAACCCGCCAGAGCGGAATGGATCCTGCTAGAGCGGGGAAGACGTGACTTAAGTTGGGAAAAAACCCCAAAACAGTCTTTTTCTGCAAAAACTATTCCAAAAACTTCAAGAGGCGACCTAGAGCGATTTCTATCAATTTTCCATGGATTTACATTCTTAAGGTAGGGATTTTACTCCGTAAATTCATCCTTTGATTCCTAGAACCAAGAACAATGGTTGGTAATCATTGGGAGAGGGTTTGAACTGAAAACTATAGGTGGAAAATAACTCTAGGGTAAGGTTAGGATCATGGGTTTGACCTAGGGAATAAATTGTGTTATATTTCATAATAGTTAGGCCATTGAGTTGATCCTTTGTATGCATTTACTATTTTCTAGACCAAGAATGAGAAGAACGAACCCGAAAAAGGGAGGTTCTTGCATTGTAAAGTTGTTGAAGCTTGAATTTGAGGTAAGTAATGGTCTAGTTTTCTGTATGTGTTTCATATACTTGTTAAATTGCTCCATGATATGCATGTGTATATATGAATATGGAAACATGCTAGATTATGTGTGAAATGATCACTTGTTGGCCTATTTTTGTGATGAATCTGTTCTTGGTGATATAAATATTGTAAATACTGAATGTATTTGTGCTTGTTGTATGCTTGGATCGGGTATCACGTTCTGACACATATTTGGATTGGGTGTCACGTTCGGACATATATTTGGATTAGGTGTCCATTCCGACACAAAGTTGATTATTTGTATGTCCCTTTAGAGGATCCTTATGTGAAACTATAGCATGTGGAAGATATTGAGTTGTGATATTGCTGAATATAGTTGAACTTGAGATTAGTTGACTTATTCTGTGTGTATGTGTATATATATATATATATATATACATACATACATACCTTAGAATCTAAAGGGTTTAAGCTGAGTAGGACCAAGACAGAGTACTTAGAGTGCAAGTTCAGTGAGACACCTCAGGAGGTTGGCGTGGAAGTTAGGCTTGGTGACCAGGCCATCCAAAAGAAAAGTAGTTTCAAGTACCTTAGGTCTATCATGCAAGGCAGCGGGGAGATTGAAGTGGATGTCACACATCGTATAGGGGTAGGGTGGATGAAATGGAGGCTTGCTTCGGTTGTACTATATGACAAGAAGGTGCCACCAAAACTTAAGGACAAGTTCTACAAAGTGGTGGTTAGACCGGCTATGTTATATGGGGCGGAGTGTTGGCCAGTTAAGGTCTCTCACATTCAAAAGATTAAAGTAGCCGAGATGAGAATATTGAGATGGATGTGTGGGCATACCAAGAGTGACAGGATTAGAAATGAGGCTATTCGAGACAAGGTAGAAGTGGCCTCGGTGGAAGACAAGATGCGGAAAATGCGACTGAGATGGTTTGGGCATGTGAAGAGGAGAGACACAGATGTCCAGTGCGGAGGTGTGAGAGGTTGGCCATGGAGGGTTTTAGAAGAAGTAGGGGTAGGCCGAAGAAATATTTGGGAGAGGTGATTAGACAGGACATAGCGCAGTTACAGCTTAACGAGGACATGACCTTAGATAGGAGGGTGTGGAGGACTCATATTAGGGCAGAAGGCTAGTACATAGTCTCGTTATTCTCTCATATTAGTAGACGCATTAGCGCACTATAATTTCTTGTGCTTTGACTTCTGTTATTACCTCTCTATTACTTTCTGTACTTTGATTACTCTATTTTATCTGTGTCACTTTCGTTATTTGCATTATTCGTTATTTGCTTTCCTATATCGCTTTGAACTGCTTAGCCTTATCTGACCTTTTTTATGCTTCTTTTGAGCTGAGGGTCTTCCGGAAATAGCCGTCCTACCTTGGTAGGAGTAAGGTATGCGTACACTTTACCCTCCCCAAACCCCACATTGTGGGATTTCACTAGGTTGTTATTGTTGTTGTTGTGTGAAATTTACTTGTCTATGATTCGCTTGCTGACTTACCGCATGATCCTACCAGTACACCGTTATTTTTGTGTACTTATACTACTTTTGCTCTTCCTTTTATTAAGTACAATGCATATTCAGCCGGTTGCAGAGAGAACTCGGTTAGAAGAGTGAGCTTGTTCGAGTTCAAGGGTGAGTTGTTTGTTTCAAGCTGCCATGGACTCTTCTATGTTATAGTCCCTTTTTCAAGACTAAGATTTCAGACACTGTTTTAGTACTATGACTGGGTTTTTGGGAGTGTTTCCCTTCTTATATTGACTATTAGTTATTATTTTGGTACGGACGACTTTCAGTTCCTAAGATGTTTCCGCATTTCGTTGTTATTAAAATTGTTGACTGAATTTATGGGAATTTAGTATTATTTCTGGTTTTATTCCTGCTTCCGCAAGTCTTTAATTGTTATCTTTTAAGTTTGATAAGTTTGGTTGTAAAAATTTTTTTTCTCATTGGAGGGTTATTGTGGGTGTTAGTCACGTCAGATCGGGATCGTGACAAGTAATTAATTCAAACTCGATGATGCATTGAGTTTTCATTTCATCTTATAAAAATGTATTTTCAAGTTGGTGATGCGTAGTAGAGGTACAATATTAATTTTTGTCTTTCGCTGCATATTATGAACACTATGAAATTATACATTTTTCTATTAAATACACTTTAATTTTCTAACTTTTTAAGGTTAAAAAAATGCAAATAAAATAGGATATATCAAGTTAAAGTTTTATAATGATTGTTGTCTTATCTATTGAAATCCAAATATTTAAGCTATACATTATATTAAAACATTATTACTTTAAAAATAACTTTGATAATAATTATTAAGCTTGCACGTATAATTTTTATTTAGTTATTATCCTAATATTCAACACTTTGAAATTGGTTAAAGCTATAATCATTAAATTTTTACTTATTTGTAATTAGTAAGAACTCCTAATATTTAGAACTTTCAAATTGACTAAAATTTTGTATATTGGATCTTTCCTTATTTGAAATATATTAAAAGTAATAGCATTTAAAACTATAAAATCCATATTTTTACCTTATATAAATCTTATTTAAATAATGATAAATAAAATAAATAAATAAATAAAATATAAAAAATATCAAAGTAAGAGGTTCACATTTTTTAAAATAACTTTTTAATATTCCTATATGAAATTCTTCTTATTTATTAGATAAAGATAGCATTTATTTTAATGTCAATTATTTTTTAAAAATAATTTTAATATATAATTTTATTCATTGACGTCCGACATACGTGCAAAATTATTGATCCTATTTTTATTTAATAAATATTTTCTCCGTTACAATGTATGCCACTTTTTTCTTTTAAAGTTAATTTAAAAGGGGTGAAAATCATTTACATCTCGGAACTTTACTTTAAAATCAAACTCCCCCTCTCCCCTCCCCCCTCAACTTTGAGAAATAATCATTCTCCTCCTTTTTTTCTAATTGATTTTTTCAAATGTCTGTTCTACCATTTCATTATCAACCTTTATCTTCTTTTATATACTTCTTCTAAAATTATAATATTTTTATTTTTAAATCTATACAACAAATTTTCTATTAAAAATATTAATTTTGTCAAAAAAAGGGAAAAATATTGATTGAGTATATAATTTAATGTCGTTCTATAATGAAATAGAAGAATAGAATAAAAAAATAATGTTGTTGATTTTAACGAAATCTATAATGTGATAACCTTATAAACATTTTTTATGCAAGTAATAAAAAATAATTAATAAAAATAAATAAAAATCATTTATCTACATAGTTATCAGAGAATAAAAGATATGCATAATTACATAAACGTGCCATTTTAACTTTGCTTAACTATCATATATCTACCCCCAACTTTGAGTGTGCACAAGTATACATTTAAATTAACTTATATAAAGTTGGACAAGTTTGAGTGTTCTACATGAGTTACACTCGAATTGATTTGTATTATGCTATGCATGACACATATTATGTTATAATATGTATACGGCGTATGTGTCTATTTGTTCAACTTTATACAAATTTAAATGTCTACTTATGCATACCCATAAGTTGGAAGGCATAGATGTCAATTGATGTTAAGTTAAAAAATACGTTAATGTATATTTCTATGTTGACAATTTTTTTCCAACAAGTGATGAAAATACATATGTTCACGAAAAATCAAACCAAACCAACCAAATCGAGGAACCAACCCTCCCCCCTTCCCCCATATTTTAACTTTTTTTTTGTTTTACATTTTAAAAATCTGTATAATTTGATTTAGTTTTGATTTTACATTTTAAAAAATGAACATAGTTTGATTTTTGTTTTGGTTTTCAAACAAAATACATCCAAAAAAACTGAACTAAACTAACTATATGAATACATATTTAAAAATTATTTAACCACGTGCGCACACATATATAAAAAAAGATTAAAATTTTACTGTACATATTAATCTATTGCACTCTTAATTCGTAATTAGGTTTCATAATCTAGTTTGATTTGTATTTCTTATTTTGATTATGTCAAAAATCTATTTCATGTTCAAATGTCTTATAGTCCTTTAGATAAGTAATCATCATTGTTTAATTCAAATATTATCAATATATCTTGATATAAACAACTAAATTTTCAATTTCTGCACCAAAAAAGTTCATTTAATATATATATATATATATATATATATATATATATATATATATATGAAAAAAGAGTTAAAGATATCAGATATGAGAGAACAATTAAGACATTTACAATCTGTTTTAAAATTATTTATAAATAATGAAATAATAATAAGTAAAAAGGAAAATAAGCTTTATGTATGTATAGGAAAAAAGAGTTAAAGATATGAGATCTGAGAGAACACTCGGCACATTTACAAACTGTTTTAAAATTATTTATAAATAATGAAATAATAATAAGTAAAAGGAAAATGAAATTACGCAAAAGTCATGCAAGAAATTCTCTTAAGGGTTGTTTAGTTTGAATACAAGTTATGATGAAATAATTGTGTTGAGATAAGTTATGCTGAGATTATTTCTTATTGAGTGTTTGGTTTATTATATTCAAAATAATATGCATTGCTTAAATTTTAAGAATATGTTGTTTGTTTATAAAAAAATCATGCATTCTTAAAATAAAACTTTCATCTTCTTTAGCTTAAACATTTTTATGTGTGCACTTCCATGATGTTCGTATATATTTAAAAATAAAACTTCCTTCTTATTTAATTTTAAAATAGAATTTTCATTTAATGTTTGTTAAAGTAAAAAAAGATTTATGAGAAATCAAAGTATAAATAAATACAAGAATTAGTCAAATAAATTTATAAATAAAAATTATATTATATAGTATAATTTTTTAATAGAAAAATGAAGAATTATCGTAAAAATAAGGAGTGTAATGTTGTGAATGTTGTTATATATGGTATTAAAAATAATGTAAATATATATATGAATGTGAAAAGTGTGGTATAAAAAGGATTTAAAGGGATATCTTTGTCATTTACCTATTTTTTCCCGGGATAATTTATTTCGATATTAGTATACCACCAAAGAGGAGGGATAACTTGTCCCAGTACTAATTATTAATCTCGGGATAAGTTATCCAAACTTGCCAACCAAATAACAAATTAAATACAGTAAAACCTCTATAAATGCATATGTTTGGATAGGAAAAAATATTCATTTATCGAGATTATTAGATTATCGATAAATGCATAAAATATTTATTTATCGATAAATAAATATTTATTATTTTAGAGAGTATTTTGCAGTATGTGCCATAAGTAAGAAAAAAAATTGAATTAAGAATTTCAAAAGCTTTAAATCTAGGAAACTAAAAAGTGTAGTCTTTGCATATTTATTGTTTAAATTTAGAAAAGCTAAACGAATATAGTGAAGTTTAATGTTTCTAATTGTATTCATGTATATAGAATATGAAGAGATTTTATGTTAACTATAAAAGAAAAAAACTAGATGTTTAAAAATCATAATCCAAGTATAATGTCTTTTCATCATTTGAAAAGAGTACAAAAATCATCTTTAACCAATAAAATAAGAAATGCAATATGCGAGCATAAGAAAGAGAATCCAACTATTAGCAAAACGGACTTCCAAGCATGGGTGAAACAAATGTTTGATTTGACTATTAATTAATCAACAATATCGCACACTCTCAAAAGGTCGGTAGACTATTTGTCAAATGAGATGAAAAATAGTTAAGGATGAGATTAATTATGATTTTGGTGGGAAGAAAAAATAATCAACTATAGAATCATATTTTAAAAAGAAATAGTTATTGGTTTAATATTATTGATTGATTAAATATATATAAATTCTTGATGTATTCTAGTAATTATTACTTTATATTTTTTCTGGGCTTTTAATATTTTATTTTTAATTATCATCTAATGCATTTAGCGAGAATATTACTTTAATATAACTGGCCCAAGTCGGAACCAGAGAAAAATATTCATTTAGCGAGATTATTACTTTATCGAATATTACTTTATCGAAATTTTACTATACCAATATAATTTAATTCCAAAACTATTTGATGTTATCCTTCACACACCAAATGACCCCTTAAAGACTTAAAAAAACTAGTGGAACCACTTTATATATGAAAAAAGAGTGAAAGAAATAAGTTCTTACATTTATCACACAAATAAATAAGTTTATATTTACTTAATACAATAAAATAAATAATTTTATATTTATTGTGTGTGATGAGAGCCTCATGAATTATATAAATAATTTCTCTTTCTTGTTCATTGCTTTGATTTATAAATAGTAAACAGATGGGACCAACTATTTATGTGTCAAATATATAATCTGAGGTCACACATCTTTTTGTTGGTTGTTACTCTCCCATTATAATTTTTTTAATATAAGTATATGCCACAAAACTTATACTCCTATTATTTATTTTTACTTTTTCATTATATATACTAAAAATAAAAATGCTTGTCTTTACTTGTTCATAATGTTAAATCAAGAGATAATTATCATTTTATACCTATTTTACTTTTATTATAAAATTTATACCTATTTTTACTTTTATTATAAAATATACTAATCATTTCCCAATATCTAAATAACTTATAATACTTAAGTATAATAAAATCATCATTGTATCTATTATCTCTTAAGAGATGCGCCAAAGTTGAACATATGAAAAGAATAATGTCTAGCCGATTGACTTTAAATTCTTAATTAGTAAGTAAGCAAATAAGAATCATCATTAAATGACAAAATATCAAAGTATACATATTATCATACTCACTTAATTCAAGATATAGGAGGACATGTGAATAGAATCAGGCATGAAGGCAGCCAAGAAAACAGCAGCATAGATCTTTTGTGGGAATTTTTCCATAGCAAGTCCCAAATTAATACCACCAAGACTATGCCCAACAAGTATGACTTTCTCCTCTTGTGGAAGGGATTCCATCAACTCCATCAATGGCAAAGTGTAATCATTAAGTGTGTGAAGTTGCTCTATTTTTCTCAAATCAATTCCAGAGGCTGCTAAGTCAAGGGCAGTGACCTTGTGGCCTGCAGCCTCTAGCAATGGTTTCAACTTGTACCAACTCCATGCTCCATGGCATGCACCATGTACCAAAACAATATGTTTTCCTTGTTTCTTGATAGGTTCCATTTCTTTAGGCTTGTGATTATTTTCTTTCTTTGGTTTATTCAAAAAGAACTTTATCATGGGTTATATAGTGATTTGTGGACATCAAAGCATGGAAAATTTATTGCCACTACCAGTCAGAATTTTACATGTGGCCAATAGTTAAATCTCATTGATCAATGTGATTTTGATACCATAGTCAACTTTTTAGGGAATGAAGAGAGAGAGAGATTGGAGAATTTGGATAACAAAATTATGATGTAGATCTTAATCCCTTCAAAATATTTGAGTTATAGTTGAAAATTCTCCTAAACTTGACACATTTTATTAAATGCACATCTAAACTAAGGAAAGTCTTAATTATTCTCTTAAGCATATATTTTTGAACTATTTACCTCCCTAAATTATGAATAGTTTTAATTACCTCCTTAACGTGTCATTTATAACAACACAAATATTTATGACTTATTTAAGATTATATTTCTCTTAAATTTCGTATCAAGTCAAATTATATCATATAAAAGGAACATAAATTATATATATCATTTTATTTTATTAAATGTCCATGTGAAATAACCATAGGAGGTAAAGACAAATAATTAAGTAAAATGATAGAATTTTCATTCCTATTTATTTGATATAATTTGACTTGACATGAAGTTTAAGAAAAATGTGGTCTAAAATAAGTCATAAATATTTATGTAGCTATAAATCATTTCATTAAGGGTAAAATGAAAATTTGCAAGTTAAATTTTTACTAAATATAGAAATGTGTCATTTCTTTTGAAATTTACTAAAAAGTAAAGTTAGTCATATAAATTATGATGGAGTAATATTTTTATTCCATGTGACATCTTATGGGGGTAAATAGTTCCAAAAATCATGTTTGAGGGATAACACTTCTTATAGTTTGGCACGCGGGAGTGGGGGGTAAATAGCCATGTTTAAGGAGGGTAATTAAGACTTTAACTTTCATAGTTTATGTGTTCATTTAATAAAGTGTACCAAATTTAAGAGGGCTTTTAACTATTAATTCAAATATTTTTGTTCAAATTAGTCCCATCGAAATTTATATGTTTTGTAAGACATTATAAAATAGTTTTTTTACTAATTTATTCTTATTTCTCTTCAATTAATTGCTCTTTATTTAAGAACAAGTCTTAACTAATCTTTTTTCAAATAATATTTAATACTAAGAATAAAATGAGATAAAGACAAATAATTGAGATAAGAATTTTTAATATATTGACAACTAACCGGAGATGGATCATGGAAGGAGTATATCTCGTGAAATAGTAATGAATGAATATTTCTAGTTAGATGGAATTGAAAATAGTTAGATAATGCATTTTTTATTTTCTTACAAATATATGAATAACCTGTCAAATCTCCAATGATCATGTGCCTTTAATAGAACAAGTCAGCTTTATATAAGGAAGGGAACGGAGAGAGATTGGAGAATCCGGGATTTAAGAAAATGATGAATAACTTGTTCGACTAAATTTTTGAAATTTGTTTATTGTGAAAAGTTTTTTTTTTTTTTTTGAAAAAGATAATTTTATGGAAAAATTATTTTTGATTAGAACAAATTGTGTTTGACTAATAAATTTTGAGAACACTTAGCAGTATTTAGTATTTTGTCAAATTTTTTAAAGTATATTATTCTCAATAATGCTTTCGGGAAAAAGTTACTACGTTTTAAATTTTCTAAAAAGCAATTTCTGCTACTCTTCAGAAATACTTATTTTCTTTTAAAAGCTTAGTTCAACGTCTTATTTTTATTTTGACGTAAGCACCATTTTAAAAAAATAAATACTTTTGATTTCCTACTATTGTATACAAACATACTAGAAGATTTTGTAGTTGTTGGCATGTAATGACTCACCATGTAATTTTCTCCATTTCAATTTTTTTAGTGTTTAGAATTTTTCTGTAGCGATCCCAAGTCATTTATAACTGTAATGGCCCATTAGGTCGTTTTGAGCATTGAAACTATTTTGACTCTTCTCGTAAAATTTTAAATAAGAATTTTGAACTATCCGTTAAACTATTGTTATTTAGTCGAAGGAGATTCTTTTAAATAATTAATTTATGTGGCGATTTATTATTTTAATAATTTATTTATTAATGAAAGACAATAATTATTGTTAAATTAGAAGTGGGTCATACCCACTATTCCTTAAGTCCATATAATTAGGTTCGATAAAATAGGAGTAGTATTTTTATAATCTGTAAAGTAAAAGAAGCAAGAAAAAAAAAAGGACGTGCGATATTCTTTGACTCACTGCGGCAGAAGCAAAAATAAAAGAAGAGAAAGTCGAGTGAACAGGTAAGATTCCGTGCAAATTTTATATATGAACATAGGATATTATTTTTATTAATGTATGGTAGAAAGATTGAAAAAAAAGAATTAAAGTTGTCATCAGTAGGTTGAACAGAAAGAAGGAAGAAAAGTTTTTCTTTCGGAATTGGAATGACTGCTGGTATACGTAAGCTTTCATTTTGTGTACTTTTTGTAATGGGCATTTAATGTGATGTGATATGAATGGGTAATGAATAGGATTTAGAATTTATACAGGGATATAGGGCGTAGGAATGTGAGGTTATTAGATTGTGATTCTGTGAAGAGTTCGTAATTTGGTGTATTATTATTATTATTATCATATTATGATTTAATTTTGATATATTAAGATTGGAAATTTAATGTTAGATGTACTTTATTATATGAATATCATCATATTTATGGTATTGGAAGGATTTAGACTTAACACTAGGCTTGAGACTTAGTAATTATAGATTTGGGGTGAGTTTTTGGGTCTAGGCTAGACATATAGTAATATGAGTATATACCAATTCGTACTTATGAATAATGCATTTTTGATAGATTTTGACGCGACAAATTCAAGGTGAGGTGCCATGGTGTATGCTTTTTGCGGACGACATAGTCCTCATCGATGAGACTCGTAGCGGAGTTAACGCTAAGCTGGAAGATTGGAGATGCACCTTGGAGTCTAAGGGGTTTAAGCTGAGTAGGACCAAGACAGAGTACCTAGAGTGCAAGTTCAGTGAGACACCTCAAGAGGTTGGCGCGGAAGTTAGGCTCGGGGACCAAGCCATCCAAAAGAGAAGTAATTTTAAGTACCTTGGTTCTATCATGCAAGACAGCGGAGAGATCGACGAGGATGTCACACACCGTATTGGGGCAGGATGGATGAAATGGAGGCTCACCTCCGGTGTGTTATGTGACAAGAAGGTGCCACCACAACTTAAGGGCAAGTTCTACAAAGTGGTCGTTAGACCAGCAATGTTATATGGGGCGGAGTGTTGGCCAGTTAAGGTCTCCCACGTGCAAAAGATGAAGGTTGCCGAGATGCGAATGTTGAGATGGATGTGTGGGCATACCAGGAGTGACAAGATTAGAAATGAGGCTATTCGAGAAAAGGTAGGAGTGGCCTCGGTGGAAGACAAGATGCGGGAAACGCGACTGAGATGGTTTGGACATATGAAGAGGAGAGTCCCAGATGCACCAGTGCGGAGATGTGAGAGGTTGGCCATGGATGGTTTCAGAAGAGGTAGGGGTAGGCCGAAGAAATATTGGGGAGAGGTGATCAGACAGGACATGATGCATTTACGACTTACCGAGGACATAACCTTAGATAGGAGGGTGTGGAGGACACATATTAGGGTAGAAGGCTAGTACATAGTGGTTTTATTCTCCCTTATTTGTAGGCGTATTAACGCACTATGATTTCTTGTACTCTGATGTATGTTATTTATGGTATTTATGTTATTATCCAATAATAATATCTACTATTTTTTTGTGCTTTGATTATACTATTGTTTGGACCGTTTTCGTTATTTACTCTAATATTCTTGTCTGACCTTTTTCTATGCTTTTATTGAGCTGAGGGTCTTTCGGAAACAGCCATCCTACATTGGTAGGAGTCAGGTCTGCGTACACTCTACCCTCCCCAGACTCCACGATGTGGGATTTCACTGGGTTGTTGTTGTTGTTGTTGTTGGAACATTTTGAGGCCTTGCGAAAAGAAAGAGGAAATCTTGAGAATTTGTGGCACGTGTTCGGCATTCGAGGTAAGTTAAGACTTTTGGACTTCGTTGAAGGACGTTTTTCTAATTAAAGATTAAAAATTAAAATAGATAACGGATAAGGGCGAAAGATGGGGGTCTCGTATCAATGGTGTGATGGACAGTGATATGAGTACCAGTGTTATAAAGGAAATTTTATTACTATAGAATGAAGGATTGTAATTTGAGAATGCCAAAACATATGGGCATTAACTGATGTATTATTGATTGATTTCTTTTATGTGATTGTGCTTCTTATTTGAACCCGTATAATTGTGATAATTGAGGTGACTACATGTCATACTGATATTGGATTTATTGAGATGCATCATCATCCCCTATGTTGTCAAAATTATATTGTGTACATGCATTTACATGAGATTGAGTATGAATAAAGGTTTGACAGAAGGGAAATCGTTCGTGAGAGAGCATTTTATGGTTATAAGTTGGGCACGTAGAGATCGTCCGTGCTGGGATGGTTGATTTTATGATAGTGCGTTGAGATCATCTGCACAGATAAGTAGAGATCGTCTGTGTCGGTATATGGACCTCGCGAGTCCCCCATGGGTCACAAACTCTTGAAGTATATTCTAAGAAGTATTGTGTGTATACGGTTGTGTTACTTGGTATTTGAGGCATATCATCTTATGGTGTTACATTGCATCTCATTATCTTCTTCATTTTTACTTGATTATGTGTTAAATATTTTATGACATTTGATTACCCCTATTTTGGTGAGACTTGATTGATAAGTATTATGTAGAATTATAAAATTTGAGGAGGAATTTTATATATACTCCTGTCACTACGTTTTCTTTGTCAGTCAATGAGACATACTGGGTACACGTGGTTTTGTACTCATACTATACTTTTTGCACTCTTTTATGGTGCAGATTTGATTCCGAATACGAGTGCATCTCGTGGAGCTTTTTGAGTCCGAGCTTGGGTTATCTTGGAGTAGTGCTGAGCTTCTCGGCTGTTCTGTGGCCCACACCTCCCTCTATCTTTTATTTATTCTATTATTTTACTATTCTGATTTGGAGTTCATGATTGGGGAGCAGGTTCTATTGAAGGTTTCACCCATGAAGGGTGTTATGAGGTTTGGGAAGAAGGGCAAGTTGAGCCCGAGATATATTGATCCTTTCGAAATTGTTGAGCATATTGGTGAGGTTTCTTACCAGTTAGCCTTGCCACCTGGGTTGTCTGCTGTTCACCTTGTATTTCATATTTCGATGTTAAAGAAGTATCATCAGGATGGTGCTCATATGATTCAATGGGACTCAGTGTTACTTGATCAAAATTTGACCTTTGAGGAGGAGCCAGTAAAAATATTGGATAAAAAAATTCGAAGGTTGAGGTCGAAAGATATTTCTTCAGTAAAGGTTCAATGGAAGCATCGCCTGGTGGAAGAAGATACCTGAGAGACCGAGTCAGACATGAGGATCTAATATCCTCAACTTTTTGAGCGTACAAGTACTTCTTAATCCTTTACCGTTCGAGGATGAACGTTTGTTTAAGTGGTTGATGATGTAATGATCCACTAGGTCGTTTTGAGCACTGAAACTATTTTAACTCTTACCGTAAAATTTTAAATAAGAATTTTAAACTATCCGTTAAACTATCGTTATTTAGGTGAAGGGTATTCTTTTAAATAATTAATTTATGTGGTGATTTATTATTTTAATAATTTATTTATTAATAAAAGATAATAATTATTATTAAATTAGAAGTGGGTCATACCCACTACTCCTTAAGTCCGTATAATTAGGTTGGATAAAATAGGAGTAGTATTTTTATAATCTGTAAAGTAAAAGAAGCAAGAAAACAAAAGGACGTGCGATA